>NC_081806.1:20792500-20860000 GCF_030704535.1 Vitis vinifera
GGTTTTGGAGGCTGATATATATACGTGAGAAAGGATGTTAGAGGAGGGGGGATTCTGGGATTGTCTTGAGGAAAAGCATAGAGGAGCGGGAAAGGAGCAAGTGCAACCGAGTTCGTCCAGGTATGTTTCTCGTTACTCTTGGAATTCTTACCCATATTCAATTTCTCTGCATGTTCGTTTTTTAATATTTAATATATTGTTCATTGATGTGGACAGAAAGGGCCACGAATTGTTTTGTTGATATTGGTTACTTGCTTGTTTGCCTCAAATCTGTTTGTGATCTCCTCCCACTGATCTGAGCCCGTTGAATGAAATTTAAAATGGGGCTTTCATGGGTTCCTCATTTTTTTTTTCATTCTTTACATTCTGTTTTCTTGGTTGTCTCTCTCTGTTCTCTATGAGGAATTTTGGGAGCATAATCGTATGTGCTTCACCAATTGATAATGCCTGCTGAAACTTGATACCAAAGCTTGGAAGAAGAGAGCGGGCTCGGTAGTTATTGATGTGATTGTTGTTCCACAAAAAAAAAAAAAAAAAAAATTGTTTTACACTGATTGAGCGTGCCAGAAAAGTGGTGAATATGTGGTTTGAGTTTCTTCAGCTTTGGACCCCGCTGACACTCCATAACTAGAGCTTATTTTATGAATCTGGGTCGATCGTGTGAGGAGTGTGTGGAAATGGGACAAGCAACCAGATGGCATGCTGAAGTTCTATGGAGACAATATCCCATTACTTGTGAACCCCGCTTAAAGTGGTTATGTCAGAGTGATTTATGATATGCAACCTCATCAATCCTAGAAAATTGGTACAAGACCTTCAGTTACAAAGAAGACCACTAAGACATCTAGGCAGGAATCAATATTGTCAGCGAATATTATCCAGTTGATGCAAGACGGAATATCAAGTCTAAAGATACAGATGCTCTCTTACAGTTTGATTAAAAGGAACCTCATTCAATAGTTTGTTTGCCTGTTTAGCTCCTCTTAGGTCACACTTGTTTTCTGTTCGTGTTTCTATGTCTCTGTTCGAGGAGGTCATGGGGTCAGAGACTCAGAATTTAAAATCCTTGATCCCCAAAATCTGTGTTATGACCTTGGCCGTGCTGCTAGCCTTCAAAGTCTGAATATGTAAATTAGTAGAAAACTGCTTTACAGTTAGTAAGACTCCCACTTCACCTGAGGAGGCTGATGATGGGAATTCGAAGCAAGACGGAAAGGAAGAAATCAATCCTTCCTGAGTTTTCAGTCTCTTGCCTGGTTATGGAGAGCTCATAGGCTATCTGAGGACTTTATCCTCTGTTTTGTCTCTTTTCACAGAGTGCCCACCTGCTCATCCCCTGATCATGAATGTTATTCCTCTTCCTTGGGATGCCAAGACATTTGTAAAGGCTCTCCAGTCTATGGCGCTGAAGACGACATTTCTCAGTTTGGAAAGACTCCCAACTTGCTGATTGTAGTTGTGAATTTCACTACATACATCCTTCTGTCGTTCAGCATACTTATTCTGGAGTTAGGAATGTAGGGAATTTTATTATTATGTGTGCAAAGCTGCCCTCAGCATACGTTGGCTCTCTTGTGCGTAGTGGTTCGAGGAGTCTCAATGATTGGATATCACATGTTTTAGGACAGGTCGGTTCTGCTACTGCTTTGAATTTCTACTTGTCTTTGAAGCCCCCTCTTCTGAAGTTGTCTCAAGAATTGGTTGATTTCCTGCAAGAAGCATTGCAAATAGCTGAGGTTGATGAAACTGTATGGGTTGTGAAGTTTATGAACCCAAAGGTGTCCATATCACTAAACAAACTTCGAACAGCTTGCATTGAACTACTTTGCACTGCAATGGCATGGGCAGATTTTAAAACACCAGCTCATTCTGAATTGTGCGCAAAGATCATTTCCATGTTTTTCTAGTCTCTGACATGTCGAACTCCAGAAATTGTTATTGCAGCAAAAGAGGGCTTGCAACAGGTTATCAGCCAACATAGGATGCCCAAGGAACTTCTACAAAGTAGCCTCAGGCCCATTTTAGTTAACTTGGCTCATACCAAAAATCTAAGCATGCCTCTTTTCAAAAGTCGGGCCCGCCTGCTGGAACTTCTATAAACATGGTTTAATGTTACCTTGGGTGGTAAGTTGTTAGAGCACCTAAAGAAATGGTAGGAATCAGAAGAGCTTGCACAGTGTCGAAAATCATGGAAAGCTGATGAAGAACCTAGACTAACAGCAGCTTCTTAGAGAGCAGTCCAGGGTCCACTGGAGCACAACTTTCATTTAGTTCATTCCCAGTTCCAGAATTGTTCTAGTTCTCTTGTAGCAGACACTTCTACTGCACACATTGAAAACAAGTCCAAAGAGGATGGTGCCAATAATGATGCATCAGGAGAGTTGAAGAAACTTGACAGCTTTGGGAGACGGATGCATAAAGAAATTGGTGGGGACTGTGATGATTCCTTGATGGCGTCTGACTCTGGAAATTATTGGAATACACTTGATAAGCAGAATGATGACAAGGAGGTATCTAGTTTATCACGCCATATGTAGTTGGATATTGATTCTCTTGCTCCTTCTCTCTTCCAAGAACAACTATTTACTATCAAAGATTTCTCACCAGATTGGGCTTATTTTGAAGACAAAACAAAGGTTTTAATCATAGGTACATTTTTAGGAGGCATGGAGCATTCTACCAACACTAAATAGTGCTATATGTTTGGGGAAATTGAGGTTTCTACTGAAGTTCTTACTAACAATGTCATTCGATGTCATGCTTCTTTGCATACCCCTGGGCGTGTTCCATTCTACGTCACTTATAGTAATAGGTTAGCCTGTAGTGAGGTTCGGAAGTTTGAATATCGTGAAAAACCATCAGGAGTTGCTTTTCTATGGCTGTTAGAAGTACACCAGAAGATGATGTGCAATTCCAAATACAACTGGAAAAATGTTATATTTAGGCCAGGAGAGGAAGTGGTTAGATTGCTCTATTGAAGAATGTGATAAATGTAAGATAAAAAGTGACATATTCAATGAAAGATGACATAAAAAATGACTGGGAAGAGCTTGAAATGACCAAAGATTATATTGGCAATCATGTAAACCCTAGAGATTGTTTTGATTAAAAATTTGTTGAAGGACAGGCCTTTTAAGTGGTTAGTCTGTAAAGTTCATGAAGGAGTTAGAGGGCCAGGTGGTTTTAGGGATGCTTGCACCATATTCCAAAAAAGTTCAGTTATAGAAATAGAGTAGGGCATAGGCACCCTTTCTGAAAACTGCTGAATGTGGCGGAGCATAATTAATCAATAGCATGGGGAGATTCATCATCTGTTTGATAAGACAGTGCAAGTTTTGGCAAGGAAAGTATACATGCAAGGCATTGATAAGCAAGCCACAGATAGCAGAATATTGGGACCTCTGGAGTCGGTAGAAGTTGACTTCTGAACTAAAACTGAAGCGACAAAATATATTAAAAATAAACCAGGATCTGACAAATCAGCTGATTGAATCAGAGAGGCATTTCAATGCCATTGAGCTTAATAAATTTGGTAAAAATGGTGGCAGCAGAGTCTCCTACAGTCAGGCCTTGACTAATGGTGGTACCAACACTTACAGTCAGGCTTTGCCCAGTAGGAGCACCATCTATAATCAGGGTTTGGCCAATAGTGGCACTAGCTCCTACAGTCAAGCCTTTGTTAATGGCAGTCCCAGAACCTACAGTCGGCTCATCGAAAATGGGAATGCTGGCTCCGAAAACCTGGTCATTTGCAATGAAGAGGCTGCCATGTATAGTCAAGCCATGCACAATGGTGATATTGATTTGAATGAATATTCTCTATGGGACCTTTTGGGAGTGGCATCAAGTGTCTCAGTGGACAGAAGTAGTGCTCAGGCAGCAAATAGACCTTAGGCTCTGAAACCATCTACGAGTGAGGCACTGAGCATAAGCATCCATGTGGCCAATAGAACTTTAGTTCAAAAGACATCAGCGAATGAAACACAGAATAGAAATTTACAAGTGGCAAAGCTCGCCTTGTGGGTTCATATGCAATAAACTCATCATACTTGATTCTAAGAAGAAAGTTGAAGGCACCTGGGGCTGCACTTCTAGTTACATTATCAGTCTTCTGCTTCAAATAGCATAGTTAGGATCCTTTCCATCCTTAGAACCATGGATATTTCCCCAAGTTGATCGGATGGTTTGGCACTTTTAGACAAAACTGTATCCGCTTGTGATTCTTTGAAGAGTGCAGAATTTGATTACTACTCAAAAAGTGCTTTTTTATAGCTTGTTATAAACTCTTTTAAACACTTTTGAGTAATATTTATTACCTTTTAACTCAATTGGCACATTAAAGACCTTTGCAAATGTTTCTAATATGGTTTTGGCAAGTTTTGGTGTTTTTGATAGTTTTTTTATCATTAAAACAAGCCAAGAATGAGGGAGAATTTTGTGTAGTCCATGGCAAAGCAAGTTGAAGCTCAAACACATGAAGAATCCAAGTTTTGGAGAGTTTCGTAGCTTTTGCCAAATCAATCAAGTATACAAGGAAGGGAATCAGAGAAAAAATCTAACATCCAGCAATTTCGCATGGCTATGTGAAATTTTCGCATAACATGCGAAATGCCAAAAGGAGTACAAGCTGCAGGACAGAAAGCAAGACTATGAAAAATGAATTTCACACCCTGTGCGAAATTTCGCAAGCCTGGCGAAAATCCTCCTGTGTAATTTTCAGATATTTTTGTACCGACTCCGTTAGATTTTTATCTCGAGATATTTTTGTGTAATTACCCATTTTCTCCTTGTAATCAGTCAAAGATATTTTTAGATATTTAGGATATCTAAATGAGGGGTTAAAAATATCTTTATATATATATATATATATATATATATATATATATATATATCTTAAAATATCTTTTTTGTAATATCTCGGAAGAAATTCTAGATCACACTTGTAAATTCATCTCGGAAGAAATTCCAGAGAAGACTTGTAAATTCTTTTAGTAAGAAATACAAAGAGCGTTGCTTTACCTTACCAATTCATTTTGTTTTTATTTTCTTTCTAGCCAAACAACCTCTGAGGATGTTTTCTCAGAGGATAAGTAGCTAGGTTTTTCGTTTCTTGGATTGAAGGAAGCTAGGTAAAGGATCCGGATACAAAGGTGGGAGTTTTCCTTGCTTTAAACAAGGAGAGTTGTTACCCATTAATGGTTTTTATTTTAAGGTTTAACTTAAAATCCCTTAAAATCATATGGGCCAATACTTAGTAAGCTTTTCGGACTGCTTGGAGATCCATTAGTTATCTCTTACGAGCCTTTGAAAGGTAATCCAAGGTTAGGATCACCTTGAATGGCCAATACTTGGTAAGCTTTTCAGGCTCCATGGAATCCATGGATGTCTATTAGTTATCTCTTACGAGCCATTGAAATATGATTCACAGTGAGAGATCTTTAGTGTTTGAAACCATTAATGGGAAGCAGCTGCAGTTTTTCATGAACCAGTAGGATCAAATCTTGATTGCTAAATACACACCGGTTCGGGAGATAACCATTATTTATGTTATTATCCCCAATGCAAGGAAAAGATCCAGAATCTCCCCCTTTTGTCTAAGGAACCTGAACCTAGTGACCTAAAACTCCAAGAAACCTTTTCTTTGTAATTAATCCCAGTTACTATTTTTGGTTAACTTTAAAACCAACCATTTTCAACCAAAATTATGTTTTCTTTTAAAGCTAACTCATAAAAGAAAAAACACAATTTCAGTACTTTAACTAATATCACTTGTAATATGAAAACTCATCCTTGTGGACAATCCTAGAACCACTATACTATGCGAGCTATGCTACCCTAGTGTATGGTGAATTAGGTTTATAAATTTTGTTGATAACTTCCATCTGAGGACTGAATCAAATATCACACCAATTGGGGACGAATCAGAATTTGAATACATTGACGACCATGATGCTTCTGTAGTTTGTTTCCTTGAGACGAAGAAAGGTATTAATTTCAACCTTTCGAAGCATTTGGAAAGAACAAGATTTATCAGGAGATAACATAGGAGGCGAACGTGACTAAGTTTTCTGGAACACTTAGGGTGCAAGTCAGGATTTCAGTCTTGCTGCAATTTATGATGTCAAAGTTGCCAACAATTCCGCCAGCCTACAGAAAACTCTAATATCTTATTTGAATGTTGATGAAAAAACACATTGCTTTTGAGAAGTTCTTAGAGAAGCACCGATTGTTCCTACTATCGGACATGTGCGACATGAAGTCCAATGGCAGATTGCTCCTCGAAGATGCCATGATTGAAATGAAGATGATGATCCTTTGGTGGGTGGAAACATTAATTAATTAGATCTTGAGAAATCAACTAGGCAAAAGTTTGATTGATCTTGCTATATTCGAGACAACTTCCAATGCTAATAGCATGCATCAGGCTGAACCTTTCTCCCCAGAGTCCATTGGGTTGGTTGATTTTGTAAACGATTTTACTACTTATAGTATATTGAAGCAAGTTAAATCTCGGAGTAGTGCTATTGAGACGCAATGTAAATCAATTAGTTCTTCGAATTTAAACAACAAAGCTACAATAAATGTTCAAATGTCCACTCTTGCTAATCCTATACCAGCACCAAGCAGTTAATGGAATGTTCAGAACACAAAAGACAATCCTCTTCCCGGAAATGCAAGTTTCCTGCCGGCAAAATTGGGCAAGAACGGGACATTAATTGCAGCACTACAAGTGGAAATTGATGACCTAGATGAAAGTTTGTTCATTATCTAGACAGGAAATATCAAAGTTTGAGAAACAAAAAAAGGTCTTATGTTTTTTTTTTTTTTTATAGCAAAATTGGCGGACAGTATTTCTGTGGTTGCATTTTGGCAAGCTAAAAATATCAACTTGGGTATGAATTGTGCGCTGGAAGGTTTGGGATTTTCTCTTCTCTGGTGGACCATATCCTACCTCATCAGATATTCTTTCTCCCGTGATGAAGTAAGAGCTTGAATATTGGTATCCATTTGATCTTTGCATCTCTTGTAGAAGGCCCCATCCATAATCATTTTAACGTTCTGCATCTACAATCATGCAGCTATAATGTCCATAAAATAAAAATAAAAATTGTTGGCCCCGTTGGTTCAAATGCAATGGGCACTTCATGCTTATTTATGGAAAGATATATGAATCTGTTGGAAAGAAACTCATCCTTCAATCAGAAAACGGGTTTGTCTAATTCAGATGGTCGTAGCTCTTCGCCCACTATACCATGCAAAGTCTATCCAGCTTAAGGAAGGACTTCAGGGAATAACAAGTGTGAAAGAGAGGCTTTAGACTTAGAACTTTGGGCAGATAAAGAAATTGTTGACAAGCAGAGGAACTTTTCATCCACCAATGTGAAATATCTTTCGCGTAGTTCTACCTATGAACACCATTAAGCTTTTTGGCATTGACATCTCAAATCCCTAGATTTTTTCCAAAGTTTTGATCTGATCTGCAGCTATCCGTGTTCACCTACAGAAGTTCATATTAGCGGTTGACATTTAAAATCATGGATTTTAATTAGACAAGGTGTTAGAATACGCTACGAAGTACACTATATCAGTTTCTAGCTTGAGCTAAAACAAAATATGGGCCACAACATATAGCCTATGGATATCAAAATAAAGATGCAACCAAAACAAGGCTATTGATGCATACATGGAGCAATGAAGAATTAAGGCTTGCCATTGCTAGTAACTCTAATGATGCTGTTGATTCTGAATCCAGGTTTCAAGATTTAGATTTGAGGGTCAATATAGTATTGCTCAGTTCAACAGATCACACTAGTAGGTTAACATCTGACCAACATGAATACGAATCAGTTGGCCCACTTTATCTTGACTACCCTCTTGTTGATGACCTCCAAGCAAACCAGAGGTGGCAGGTCCAAGTATCAGAAGGAATGGGGTAACTTAGCGATGAGAGCAGGTGAAGAACCTATAGATTGCCTAAATGTTTCCAAGATTACTCATAGATATGTTTCAGATTCTCAAGAATTCCTTCAACACTGTCGAGCTTGTCAGGAAGTAGGAGGAATTGCAACAACTTCAGACCCTTGCATAGAATGAACACCTGCACTTTGTCCGAACCGAGATAACTCCCCAAAACTTGCAGAATTTGCACTCTCAGTTACAGCAAGCACAAAAAGTTCTACCTTCGGATCTGAAATTGAATCTTGAAAATTCAAATAGGTGGTGGTGTCTAAGTTTGATTTAGAGAATGAAGCAAAATGGTCCAATTGACAGACACGGTTTTCCAAAGCATGCTTCTTGCTTTAAAATAGCACTATGTGTCACAGCCTAGCAATGAACAATCCATTGCATCATTTGTAACGGTTGAAAAGCTTGCATCAGAGTCAAGACATCCACCATACGAATTACTAGATGACAAGTACATATTGAGGAACTAAATGCAATCAGAAACCATTCATTGTAGGTTCAGTCTCATTATAGATCAAAGTAGAAAACGTGAAATCTGATTGGTTCATGGCAATAGCAAGGATATGTATTCTAACAAAGCTACTGAATCAAGTCTTGATGGTGAGAAGATAACACAGAATGCAGGAAATATAACAATGCAGAAAAGTAAGAATTTCAAGCCTTATGTTCAGTGTTTGACCAATGTTGGGGAGAACCCATTTGAGCTTACGGATCAAGTTACCTCACAAATGGAGATGCTTCTAACCGCTGAATACTTTGGCAGTGAATTGGGTCCTTCTATCCCGAATTCCAAGGCTTTCCACCATGCTTACCTTGCTACACACACCTCCTCATCTTTTTGCTTATTTGATTGGGAATTTACTGTTTTAAATTGAATTTTGAATCATTTTTCAACTAAACATTTCCAGCTTTGAAAAAGTCATCTTTAGAGCCCTTCTAGTCACTAAAATCCGGATTTTAATAAATTTGCTGCCACTTTCCTCTAGGCATGCAATTTCACTATTTTATTTTATTTTCAACTATTTTCATGATTTTCTCGATTTTCAACAAGCACGAATAAACTTCATGATTCCAAACAATGGAATTCACTAAACCAATTCATGCAAAAGCAATTAGGGCTTTGGTGGGGCCCGACATTCATGATATTTTCCTCAATATTTTTTGTTTGATATTTTATTAATTGTGCTTCCTCTATGTGGATACATGAGATTGTTTTGCACCTGTTATTGAGCTAACCTTATTTCTCATTTTAGCGTTCAACTTGCTGTCCAGGTATGCTCTCCATCTCCCCATTTTCGAAATTCCACGAATATCCATGTCTTTATGTACTATGCCCTTGTTTGATGCCAAACTTGATTTCCTTGATGCTTGTTTGATCATCTTTGATAAAAATGCATGTTATATGTCATATTTTCAAACTAACCTTTGATGCCTTTTGATGGCGCTTAAGAAGCGATTTAGGTATGCACCCTAACTCTCTTTTTTATTGTGATTTGATCTTGTTTGGCATGCTATTTTTTTTTTAATCACCTTAGTCTACCTAGGTACCCTCAATTAATCAATTAATTGCCTCATTTCCCTTAACTTAGTCAATAGAGACCTTTATAGGGCTTAGAGGGGTGCTACCTTTTAGAGGTACCTTCCCAACAAGTAACCTGATCCCCAAACCTAAACTAAGGTTTTTCAAAGACACGTTTTTCCAAAAACTTTGGAGTCATTTTTTTAGGGTTTTATTTCTTGTTTTATTTTCCCTTTAAAATAAAATAAAATAAGTATCGACTCCGAATTTTCCAAAAAAATAATTTTTCACCAATAAAAGTGAGTGTCATCGATCGAGTGGGGGTGCACATGAGAAATGCGGGTCCACAAATTGGTGACTCCACTGGGGATTTTGAGGATCAAGCTTGAACACTAGTTGAGGAAAATGTGGCGTTTAATTGGTCGATTAGAGGGTACCTCTTTTTTAGGCAAGGTGATTAGATTTTCTTGCTTGTTTGGTTTGCCATCTTAACATGTTTGATTGCCTTGGATGATCACTTGATTTCTTGCTCACTTCAACATGATTCACTCTCACATATGCTAGATAGGACTTTGATTGTTTAATATTTATCTACTTTGCATGACTGCTTGTTGCATGATAACCCTTTTTTTTTTTTGCATGAATTGTATGATTGTTTGTCTTTGTTCACTATCTCACTTTAGATTTAGGTTTTTCGGATGCACCCACATCCTCCATTGTGCACTTTAGATTATCCCTGAGTGTTGAGAGATGGGAGAGCCTTCACCATTAAGAAACCTCCTGGGAAAGTGAGGAAGTGCATGTGTAGAGGTGATGACCACCTTGCATGGAAGCACCCTGTCTCCTTGAAGGCGTGCAGAGGGTTGCGTACCACCAGAGGGTACGATCGCTTCTGCTAGGGATCCTTTACCCCACCCATCCTATCTTATAGAGCCACCTCAACCTTGTAGGTTAGCCTAGACCCAATTAAGATTTCACTCCCACACGTGGGTGCATCTGTGAACCTTCAGAGTTGCATTGGTCATAGTTGGGTTTGATTACCCTCTCCATAGTCTTCTTTTGGTGTGATTAGAGATAGGTATTAAACTAAGTACATTTGGGATATTTTCCTATGCACTTATCAATTGATTCATATAGAGTCACCTTCGTACTGCACCTTATCCACTGTTTCCATATTGGTAGGAGGGTTTACCGTGACCAGTCTGGATTTGCCTTCGTGGATTAGAGTTGGAGGTAGATTGACTAGAGTATCAGACCAGTCAGACTAGAGATCAAATAAGAGGATATGGATTCACAGATAGTTACCATTGACTAGTTTGCTGTGGCCATGGCTTCGATCCAAGAAGCTTTAGCTAACCTTGGCCAGAGAATAGATGGGCAGCAAGCCCAACAGGTCCCAGTTCAAAAGGGTACCCAGTTTGATACTATAGTACCACCACCACCTCCACCTAATCAGTTAGCACCACAGGTTATACCTTTTACTCTGCATAGTCAGATCGAGATTGCCCCGCCTCCTATCACATTGCCTATCCCGACTTCAGAGGACCTACATACACATATGGATAGACTTGAGCAAAGAATGAGACAGATGATGGCTTTAGACGGAGTTATTACTTGGGAGGATTTTGATAAAGCACCAGTGGTCAGTTTACTAGCCAAGTTCATGATGCCCGAGATTGAGAGATACACGGGCATAGGTTGTCCTTGCATCCATTTAACGCTTTCTAGTACAGTTATGAGGGCCCACGAACTAGATGAGGCCCAGATGGTTATGTTTTTCCCTATGTCCCTGAGTGGTGCGGCACAGCATTGGTTCACTTCAATGGATGTATCACGCCGTAGGAGTTGGGACGACTTGGCCCAGGAGTTTCTGAGACAGTTTACATTTAACACTATCATTGATGTCTCGAGGAGTGAGCTAGAGGCTTTGAGATAGAGGCCAAATGAGTCAATCACTTCATTTATCTCCCGTTGGAGGAAGAAGATTTCATAGATTATTGATCGTCCTTTAGAGAATGATCAAATTAGCATGATCATGAGAAGCTTGCAGCCTAGATTTGCTAGACACTTGATGGGATTTCCCCATACGGATTTTGGATCTTTGGTGTAGGCTTTGTATGGTATAAAGGAGGGCATCACTAGAGGATTGTGGCCTAAGTCTTCCCTTACTGATTCTAAGGGGAAGAAGCCTTCAGGAGGACAACGATCAGGAGATGTTGGTGCTATCAGTTCAGTAGGGATGAAACCTCCAAGACACTATCAAACAATTGGGCAGACTTTTGGATTCTACTATCCACCATCACCCCATGTGCAGTATAGGCTACCTGCTCCCTCCACACCCATGACTCCTACTTATCTACATCCAGTTTCACAGCCTGTTTTTGCTGCACATGTCACAGAGAGACTTCCAGCCCCATACACTTGGCCTTGAGCTCCGTATACCATTACTTATGTGCAGAGGCCACCACGTCAGTTTGCTTAGTTGGGTATGCCTTTGAGTCGAGCTTTTCAAAAGCTCATAGAGGGTGGATTATTGACTCAATTAGCACCCAAGCCAGTACCTCAGCCAGTACCACCTCGCTTCAGATTAGACCTACACTGTTCTTATCATCAGGGCCCAGGACATGACATCGATCACTGCAACGCTTTGAGACATGCTATTCAAGATTTGATAGACCAGGGTTTGGTTAACTTGGGGTAGCCAAGTGTGACCACTAATACTCTTCCTGCCCATTCTACACACGTAATGCCTCCACCTCCAAGAGATATTCATCACATATACCTTATAGAGGATGACAGTATGTTAAGTTGAGATGATGGATTACCCGAGTCGATTGTTTTGCATGACATTTATGAGATTGATGGGGTTTCATTGGGTCCTCGGGCTCCTGCACCATTCAGTTTGATCCCAGACGAGGCACCATTCCAACTAAGTAACTTTACACCCTTGGTTATCGGATGTCAAGATAGTTTTGTCCCGTTCACTTTATGGCTAGAGGATGATGATTCGGATGGGAGAGAAATATAGATTGTGACTCGTAGTGAGAGGATAGCTCAGCCACCACCACCACCAGTCAGACTATTTGAGGGTGCAGCATCTCATGAGGAGGTTAGGAGAGAGAATGATGAGGTTTTGAGATAGCTACATAGCACTCAGGCTCGTATTTCTATTTGGAGTTTATTAGCATCATCCAGTACTCATAGAGATGCTTTGATTCGAGCCTTGAGTCAGATTAGGGTAGAGATTACCACCACTCCAGAGGGATTGATTCACATGATGACGGCCGATAGGGCCACTTGCATTATGTTTTCAGATGATGACTTGCCACCTGAGGGTTCAAACCACGTACACCCTCTATATATCACAATTGGTTGTTCAAGCCATAGAGTCTCATCTGTTCTAATGGACAATGGCTCAACCTTGAACGTCTGCCCTTTAGCCATAACTATAGCCCTTGGTTTTGCACCTTCAGATTTTGGTCCTTCTACTTAGACAATCAGAGCATATGATAGCACTAAGAGGGAGGTTATGGGTATTGATTCGTGCCCACTTGGTGTCTCAGCTGATTCATGTTCAGCTGGTGCTCCTTGATTGAGGGAGTAATCAACAAAATTTATAACCTATTGCACCATATACTAGGGTAGCAAAGAAAAAGCTACTATAGCATAGTGGCTCTAGGATCGTTCACTAGGAAGGGCTTTCAAATTACAAATGATACCAATTCAAAGTGAATTGGTGCTTTTTCATTTCAAGGTTAGCTTAAGAAATAAAACACAAACTTTGGTTGGCAAAAGGTTTAGATTCAAACTAATATCACAGCAAGTAATGGAAATTACTTATGAAGAAAAACATTCCTTGGAGATTTAGGTTCACAGGGGAGGTTCCTCATGCAAAAACATAGCTCCAGTCAGATAGTTCATTTCCTTGCATTAGAGAATTAACATATAATCAATTCTCTAACCGGATGTATAAATGCATCCCTTAATTGGATTTCAGCTATAATTCTCTCTCACTGATGCAACTTGCAATGGTTCATGCCTCTCACTTAGCGTTTACCATTCAAGGTGATCTTTAACCTTGGACTTCCCTTCTCAAGCTCGCAAGAGATAACTAATGAATGTCTCCTTGGAGTCTAAAAGCTTACCAAGTGTTGGCAATTCTAGAAAATCCTACCTTCAAGTCACCTCCCAGAGGCTCGCAAGGGGTAAACTAGTGCATTTCCATGGACGGAGATCACTTGCCTTACCAAGTGTTGGCCCAGGTGACTCCAAGGCGTTTTAAGTTAACTAAAAACATAGAAATCACTAAAGGATCACACTTACTCTTCATTCATGGCTGAAACCACAAAGCTACTAATTCATGCACTTGGAACCTTTCCCGGCAACCTTAGCTCCAAGAAACTAAAGGTTTAGTTACTCATTCTCTAGGGAAACTTCCTTAGAGAGTGCATAACTAGTAAATGAAAAATACAATCAAAGTGAGAAGGTAAGGTAGAGCAAAGCTCTGTATTTTACTTCCTTTCAAACTTTTACAAAAAGTTCCTCCCCTCGAGAACAGGCTCCTGAAAGCTATTTATATGAAAATTACAATAACAACTATTACATGGATATTTACTCTATTTTTCCTAACTTAATAGCTAAGGAATCTTATAATTGGTGGCTTACAAGGAGAATTTTGGGATTTAAACAACAAAAATCTGAAGAAAAATATCTCACTGTGTCGGTCACAAATATCGGGAAGCACTAAGGACCAATTCGCAGGTGAAAACGAGGTCTGCGAGATTTCGTAGACGCACAAAAAGGGCTGCGAAATCACTTCGCAGCAAAAGACTGATTTCGCAGCGCTGCGAAGTTGGCTTTCAGCTTGCGGTGTTCGGCTTCCAACGTGTCACAACTATCGAGAAGCTTTAGGGGGAATTCCACAGCACTATGCAAAATGGTTGCGAAATCATTTCGCGGCAAAAGGGTGATTTCGCAGCCATGTAAAATTCTTCCTTCAGCTTGGAGTGATTAGATTTCAATGGCTATAACTCCTTCATTTCAACTCCAAATCATGCACCGTTTGAAGAATTGGATTGTTGACTTCCTGAGCTTCGAAATGAAATATAGCATGCATAAATTGGACTCCAGGAAGTGCTCCAAAAGTGGCTAACATGACTATTATCAAGAATTGCCTCCTAACAGATTTCTCTTTACTTCCCCTCCTTGCATTCCGGATTTGCTTATGGCAAAGGACTTCAAAGCTTTGGTTCTTCATGTTTTTGAGCTTTCCATTGCTTTGCCATGGATTCCAAATAACTCTCCTCAATCTCATATTGCTTTGGTGATAAAAAAGCTATCAAAACACCAAAACTTAACACAAATTGATTAGAAGTGCTTGCAAAGGTCCTTAATATGTTAATTGGGTTAAAAGGAAATAACTACTACTCAAAAGTGTTTAAAAGAGTTAATCAGGTATCTTGGTGATTGATTTGTAGAATGGTCCAATCACATTTTCTACTTTGTTCCAGGTTTTGAGGATTCCTACATCTTTTAACCTGCTATTAGGCCAACCATGGATTCATAGAGCTGGAGCTATTCCTTCTTCTCTTCATCAGAAGGTGAAGTTCATTCATGATGGGCAAGCCATCATGGTACGGTTTAACAGAGATATGTTTGCCTCTTCTGAGCCAGTACTTTAGATCAGTCACAGTGACGATGATCTATTTCTGACTGGTTTTACTTTTGATGAGATACAGACTCTTGAGATTGAGGAGTTTTGTAGAGATTTTGTAGCTATGTTTTTTTATCAACACAACAGCATAGTGGTTCTTGATATGATGAGGGGTATGACTTTTCTAGCTGACATGGGGTTATGAAGACGTCAGCAGAGACCTAGCGAGTTTATAGCTACCATTGACCATGATACGATATTTGGACTTGGGTTCATTCCTACTGAAGTCGATTACCACTACATGGCATGGCTACGCAAAGAGATGGTGAGGGCCCGTCTATCCCACACACCATTTGATTATCCTATTCGTCTTACAGGATGAGTTTGACTGACTACTTTGTCAGAGAATCAGAGATTCGACCTTGTCTAGAGGAGATTGATAGTGTGGTTCATACAAATAGAAAGACCGAGCTTCAGCATATATTTCACCAGTTACAATTGAGTGATGGGGCTCCCAACACTTCTTTCCCTATGGTGATTACTCCTATATCTCTAGATCGAGTTAGCCTATTGTCTCTATGCTTTCCAGAGGAGATCATTGATGATGGAGTGATTGTTGATCCTATTGAGATGATTGATGGAGTTGTTCCTCATAATAAGTACCGAGATGAGATAGACATGATGACCGTGAGCTAGATTACCAGCATTGTTCATCTTCAACCTGTTTCACCATTTGATATGTTTGGGGTGTCTACCATTGAGGTTCTTGAAGGGACCTAGACTATTCTTGTTCCAAAGCTTCTAGAGGATGATAGTAGTTTGTTTAGGGACACTGTTAGCCCAGTTGAGGGAGAGTCCGACCTTGTGGACCCACCTCTTTCTTTTGATGTTTTATCGAGATTTGTCTTCCGCTCTGACGATGTTTCTATTGCTTCATTTATGGATTTGAGTTTTTTTTAGTATTCGTATGTCTCTTGTGATAATATCTCTATATCTGTACCCCACTCACTCACTTCACATATATTTGATATAGATGATGAGATTGCACAACCTGATTCAGATAAAGACTATTTTGGTCATAACTCTGATCCCATAGATGAGAGAGTTTCACCTGCTACAGGGGATGTTGAGACTATTGATTTTGACACAGAGGATCAGCCTAGAGAACTGGAGATTGGTTCACCCCTATCTACAGATGAGAGATATAGACTTATTCATTTACTCAGGTCATACTTAGATGTCTTTGCATGGTCTTATGAGGACATGCATGGTCTCGATCCCTCTATAGTTCAGCACCATTTACCTATCCTGCCACATGCCAGACCGCTTAAGCAGAAATTGAGACGGTTGCATCCACGTTAGAGTTTGAAAGTGAAAGAGCAGATTTAGAAACAACTCAGTGTTGGATTCATATCAATGGTAAAGTATCCAGAGTGGTTAGCTAATGTCGTCCCAGTTCCAAAAAAGGATAGCAAAGTTAGAGTTTGTGTTGACTTTAGAGATCTTAATAAAGCCAGCCCTAAAGATGACTTTCCCCTCTCACACATTGATTTATTGGTTGATAACACCGCAGGCCATTCGATGTTGTCTTTCATGGATGGGTTTTTAGGGTATAATAAGATTTTGATGGCTCTAGAGGTTATGGAGAAGACAACCTTTATTACTGAGTGAGGTACCTATTGTTACAAGGTTATGCCATTTGGGTTGAAGAACGCAGGAGTCACTTATCAGAGGGTCGCTACTACTTTATTTCATGACATGATACATAGGAATGTAAGTTTATGTAGATGATATGATTGTGAAATCCTAAAATAGAGCAGATCACTTAGAGTCTCTAGAGAGATTCTTTGAGAGGATCCAGAAGTTTATATTGAGGCTGAATCCCAAGAAGTACACCTTTGGAATGACTTCTGGGAAATTATTGGGACATATGGTCAGTGAGCGAGGCATAAAGGTTGACCCAGATAAAATCAAAGTCATACGTGACATGCCTGCGTCGAAGACTGAGAAAGAGATCAGGGGTTTTCTAGACAGATTAAAGTACATCGTTTCATAGCCAGATTGACAGACATATGTGAGCCCATCTTTCGTCTTTTGAGGAAGAACCAGCCAATAGTTTGGAATGATGATTGTAAGCTTGCATTTGAGAAGATTAAGGAGTATTTGCTTTCCCCTCCTATATCTCATCTCATACGCCAGGACGTCTACTTCTTCTATATTTGTCAGTTTTAGACATGGCCTTGGGATGTATGTGAGCTCAAATTGATGACTTAAGGAAGGAACGAGCTATTTAGTATTTGAGTAAGAGGATGCTGGAGTATGAGATGAGATATGTTATGATTGAGCGCCTTTACTTGGCACTAGTTTGGGCTACTAGGAGATTGAGGAATTACATGACGGAGTATTCAGTGCATTTAATATCCCGCTTAGATCCGTTGAGATACTTATTTGACAGACCCGTATTGACCGGTAGACTGATGAGATGGCTCGTACTTTTGACAGAGTTCGATATCCAATATGTTTCTCAGAAGTCTATTAAGGGAAGTATTGTCGTCGATCACTTAGCCTCACTACCGACATCTGAGGATAGACTAGTTGATGATGATTTTCCAAATGAGGAGTTTGTTGCTATGACTAGTTTATCATAATGGTGCATGTACTTCAATGGTGCAGCCAATCAATCAGGGTATGGGATAGGTGTTCTATTGGTATCCCCTTAGGGTGATCATATTCCGAGGTTTATTCGTTTGACATTCCTTGATCGACATCCTATCACGAATAATATAGTTGAGTATGAGGCTTGTATCTTTGGTTTAGAGACTGCATTGGAGCTTGACATTAGACAGATGGAGGTATTTGGTGACTCCAATCTGGTACTCAAACAGATTCAGGGAGATTGGAAGACTAGGGATGTGAAGCTTAGGCCATATCACGCCTATTTAGAGTTGCTGATTGCGAGATTTGATGACTTGAGATATGTTCATCTACCTAGAGCGCAAAACCGACTTGTCGACGCCTTAGCTACCCTAACTTCTTATGTGGACATTCCAATTGATGTAGTTGTACGTCCATTGTTGATTGAGTTGAGGTCTGCACCCGCCTACTGTTGTTTGATTGGAGAAACAGAGGTCCAGGATGATCTACTTTGGTATCATGACTGTTAGAAAAATTAGGCTAATCCAACCTACTCTAGAGAGGGTGGGGGGTGAATAGGGTGATGATCTCTTTTTGCAAATTTAAACTATGTGAATGTAAGAGAATTATATGAAAGTATATAATAAGCAATATAAAGACAATTTTATATAAATTAAAAGAGTAGGGAAGAGAGAATGCAAACACAAGATTTTATAGTGGTTCGGTGCAACTCGACCTACATCCACTCTCCTCTAGCTTCAATCCCAAGCTTGAGGTTCCACTAATTCAAGGCTTCCAAACCAAGCCTTCAAGCAATACAATTGGATTATGGTTCCAATTCACCCTCTTGGACTTTTGGCTCCAAGCACCCTTTACACTTATCAAGAGATATCCCACTCTTGAACAACTCCCTCTCAAAGATTTACAAATAAATGATCTCACAAAATCCTAATATAAAAACTTTAAGCTCAAATGATACAAAAAAACTAGGATTGAATGGTGCACTAAAGATATGCAAGTTTTAGAATAATGGTGCACTAAAAAACACTCTTCCAAGGCTCAAATATATTCAAGAAAGGTTTGGGAAGGTTAATCTTTTTAAACAATGAAGATTGGAGCCCTTTTATAGAAGAGAAAAGCCAAACTAGCCGTTTGGGGGTTCGATCGGTCGAGCTAGGGGTCGACCAGTTGACTAGCCGTTAGCATTTAATGCTTGACAATGACCGTTGGGCCTCAACTAGACCTCAACTGGTCCTCGACCGAACCTTGACCGGGAAGAGAATCACCTCGACTGGGAAGAGAAGGCCACTGGGAGAGAAAAAAACTTTTTGTGCATCCTCGACCAGTCCTCAACCAGACAAGCACAATCGGTCAACCGGTTCCTCAACTCGTTGAGCCATTTTTTGGCTCAACAACCAACTTTTTCAACTTAAAACCTTTTTTAAAACAAGTTTGAAAACAATTTAACACAAGGTTTTAGTTGAAAACATGAAATCATCCAATTCTTAAAATATTTAAAATAAAATAACTCTTGGATGATTTTGGTACATAAGTAAAGAATGAAATGCATGAAAATTCTAGTGCACCAACAACCTTACAAAGAGATCTTATGAAGTTTGGGTCTTGAAAAACACTTCTCTTTGAGGTGTTCTTCTTCTTCATGATTTCTCCTTAGCTTGATTTGTCTTTGTGATTGCCACTTTGGAAATCGCCTTGCCTAATCACATTTGAAATATAATCATTAGTTCTAAACCTTGTTTTGTTATCATCAAAATCAAGATTAACTAAACCTTGGTTTCATAATGACATTTATCAATTTCTTAGATTTGGCACATACCCTGAGGTAGCCACTGCCAAGAATCAGAGAGCACTGAGGCATTTGGCCACTAGATTTGTGATTTGTGGAGATACCTTATACAGGCAATTAGCTGATGGTATGCTTCTATTGTGTTTAGATCGAGCCTCTATAGATCGAGTGATGAGAGAGGTTCATACGGGAGTTTATGGTCCGCATATGGGAGAACACATGTTGGCTCGTAAGATTATGAGGGCGGGTTATTTCTGGTTGACTATAGAGACAGATTGTTGTCAGTTTGTTTAGAAATGTCCAGAGTGTCAGATTCATGGTGATCTTATAAATGCACCGCCATCAAAGTTACACGCTTTGACCTCGCCATAGCCATTTTCAGTATGGGGTATTGATATTATTGGGAAGATTTCACCAAAATCTTCCAGTGATCATGAGTTCATCCTAGTCGCCATAGATTATTTCACCAAGTGGGTGGAGGTTGCATCATATGCGAGGTTGACATCAGCTTGAATTGCCAGTTTTATCAGATCACACATCATTTGCCGCTATGGGGTTCCTCATGATTTGATTTCAAATAGAGGGTGCACTTCCAAGCTGAGGTAAATATTTTGTTGCAAGAGTATGCATATAGGCCACAGACCAATGGGGTAGTAGAGGCTGCAAATAAGAATATTAAGAGGATTTTGAGGAAAATAGTTGAGACTTCTCGAGATTGGTCAAAGAAACTCCCTTTTGCGTTATGGGCATATTGTACTTCTTTTCATACCTCTACAGGGGCTATGCCTTACTCTCTAGTGTATGGTATGGAGGTTGCTTTGCTAGTCAAGACAGAGATGGGTTCATTGAGAGTAGCCCTTGAGCAACAGATTTTTGAGACAGAGTGGGCTCAAGCTCGATTTGATCAGCTTAACCTTTTAGATGAGAAGAGATTGAGAGCAACAGATCATGTTCAGGCTTATCAGAGAAAGATGGCTCGTGCCTTCAGGAAACAGGTTGAGCCTAGACCATTACAGAAAGATGATTTAGTTTTGAGGATTCTTAGAGGTTTGATTGGAGACCCTAGAGGAAAGTTCAGACCTAGTTGGAGTTGACCTTATGTTATTCGAGAGTTAACTCCAGAAGGGGTTGCATGGTTGACTGACTTAGATGGAAACCAGTTTTTCAGAGCCTACCAATATGGATCAACTGAAGAAGTATTATGTTTGAGATTATGGTCGTAGGATGGGTGGCCATCATTTCAGTCAGCCTTACACCTTATCACCTTTATTAATATATTAGACCGTTGCTAGCCCATTGAGCCTCATGTGGTATGTTATAGCCTTATTTATTTCTTATAGTCGTGATTACCATTTCTACACCCGGGTTGGGACCCTTTGGTGTATATGCATGCTTTGCTAGGAAAGTCTCATGAACTTTTGACTTATAATCCTGTCTTCTCATCCTTGTTATCATCTCCTTATCACCCCATTTATTCTATTTTACTATCATTACATTTTCATTCTCTTTCATGCTTTTATCATTCTTTACTTCATCTTGTTTCTTATGTTCCTTGGGTTGATGATTCTTCACATCTTGGTGCAAAGATGACAGTCATATCACTCCATTCATCCCATCATTTGGCATTGATTCAGAGATTTTAGTTTGAGAGGTTGTCTCATGGGTTGGGGTTCATGAATTCATTAGTGATTTGAGAGAGTTTGTTCATTCCTTATATCTTTCCCATTGGAGTTCGATTTATTGATGATCAGAGCATGCACAAAAAAAAAAAAAAAAGTGTAATGATATGGTTATGTATAGTATATTGCTCCATTGGACACTTATATCACCTATTAAGGTTTGTTTACTGGGTATATTTGTCATCATGGGTTCTTGTGAGATTTTTATGAGTTTTTCACTCTTTGAGCCACTCTTGTTATACATTTGGAGTGTTGAGGGTTTATGTGAGAGTTCTATGAGATCCTATGCTTCTTCTATCAAGGTTGATATGTATTAGGTATGAGAGATGAATAACATATGAGAGATGAGTAACCTTCTACTCAGGTCTCCGGATCAATGTCTTACTCATCATTCCATCATTGGTGATATGACTTTCTTTTATTGTACTGATATGGGTTGATCATCATTCATTCCACTTTCTTATTGCCTTATTTTATATCTCATCATCTCTTTCCAGATCTTCGCTCCACCGTTTATCTATTCCCTACATATTGACACACATTTCTGGTTCGGTACCTTCTACACATCATTCACATGTTTCATTGATAGTTTGACCACTTATCCTCCTTCTTGTTTCAATATCGACATTTTCTTTGGTTACCTCTAAGTCCATAACTCATGAGATTTTTCTATGCATTACATCTGGTACACAAGGGTATGGGTTTGATCATTGGGTATTTGAGTCTAGTTTCCTTTCATTTCTTTCACCCTATCACCTTGGCCTACGTTACGCTCGTGTCTTAAGACCACCTTGAGGCCATGAGATCAGACATTATCTTTGACAGTTTTCACTTGGACAGGCTTTTGTAGATTGGTTGAAGTATAGTCGTTACTATGTTCTCTTTTATGAAAGATATTTTTGGAAGCATTTGGTCTCTCTTTTGCTTGGCATATTGATGTTTGATGGATTTTTGAGTTTGAAGACAGTTCATTGATGATATCATATTCATCCTTTTGTCGTGCATCAGACATCCATACTAGGGCATGTTTCCCCTTTTCTCTGAGGTTCCTAGTTGTTATTGGACGGCATGACTATTCCTATCTATGGTTATAGAGATGTTTGATTGATTTTGACAGATTTTTTATTATACATTAGATATCCATACTGGGGCATACTTCCCTATCCTTGGTGAGATTGTGTTCGGGTAGCAATACATAGATGGATGATCATTGTTGGTTGGTTATCTCATGATTTCGACATCAGATATCATACTGGGGCATATCCCCTCTCCTTAGTGAGATTGTGTTTGGGCAGTAATACATAGATGGATAATCATTGTTGGTTGTTTACCTCATGACTTCGACATCAGATATCATACTAGGGCATATCCCCTCTCCTTGGTGAGATTGTGTTCAGGCAACGGTACATAGATGAATGATCATTGTTAGTTGGTTATCTCATGACTTTGAAATCAGATCCCATACTGGGGCATATTTCCCCATTTTCTTTGAGTATCCTTGAGATTGAGATAGTGGCCAGCTTGGTTTTAGATTGAGTACTAGCCCGAAGCTTCCGATGATTGACTATATCAGGACCTCCTTACATGGATTTGTTGAGATAGAGATAGATCACATCAGGTTTCACCTGAGGAGCATGGGTAGATCCTTTAGCTAGATGTTCATGAGATGGATTTGTTTTCGTCATTATTACCTTGCAGATTGGATTATCCAATTGAGCAGTATTTTGTGCACTTTGAGATCTGCTTGTAGATGAGCCACGATATACACGCTTTGAGATTTACCTTTATAAACCGTTTTAATTCCTTCACTATCTACTTTAAAGAGATAAAGTAGAGCAAGGAATGGTGTTCCTAAGATTATCTCCTTATGCATGTCTTTGATTAGCAGCATATATTTTGATTACATATATGTACAGTTGAAATTTTGAAGTCTATTGCTAAGGGCTGTGAGTTAGCACTTACAGCCCCTTGATAAGTTTTTTCAAAGTATACAGTTGGAATTAATACTTCTTGTACACAATTAATATTAGCACCAAAATCAAATACTGCTAAAAATTCTTTTGAAAAATCAAGTTTTATAAAAGGTTTTACTTTGACATACCATTTTTGCATTTTCATTTTTGTTATAGTTTTTACAAACAATTTAGAAAATTCTCCTTCTTCTAGGTCTATATCATTATCATTGTCTTCTATAGTTTGAACCTTTTCATTTTCTAGCATTTGAAGTCTAGTTTCCATTCCTTTATTTTGAATTAGCATGGTATTAATTTGAAGTTTTATTTGACTTATCTCATTTTGAAGGTCTTGTATTCCTATTGGTTTAGGTTTAGAAAATTGTTCTAATATAGTTTTTAGAATATATTGATTTGTATTTTCTATTTCTTTTCCCTTATTTTGTGTTTGAATTTCTAAATATTTTTTTTAAGTATTCTTTTTGAAGATTTGGGTCTGGAATTTTATTTATTAATTCCATTAGGAAGTTTTGTTGACTTGTTATTACATTTACTTGTTTGATATTGTGAAGACAATTTTCTGCACAGTCATAGGATGTCTATGAGGAACACTCATTTGACTTATTGGAAGAGTCTTCTTCGATTAGAAGAAGTTGATCTTCACTAGATGATTTTACAGAGGTTTGGCTAGATGAGTCAATCTGTGATTCTATTTTGATTAGATTAATCATTTGTTCTTTAAGATGTTTTCCTATATCTAAGTTTGCAATTATTTCCTATATGTCCTTTTTTGCCACATTTGAAACATTTTACCCTTTTTTTTTTTTATCAGTTTTCCTTGAATAAGAAGTTTGATGTGTTTTATTTGAATGTTTCTATGTCTTGATTTTTTATAGTATGCTTATTCTTTGAAGTTTGAATATTTCTTATTCATCATTTTTCTATTGGATTTATGGTACTTTTCTTGTTTGGCCGAAGGAGGAAGGATTTTCTCATACCCGTATTGGGCACAAAATGACCCTAATTCTCTCTTTGAGGTTCTAAGATCCTTTTTTATAGTAACTTTTATCTTGATCAATGAATGGAGGCTTAATGCTTCTTAGTTTATGAAGTTTATCAATTGGCCATAAGTTAAGAAATCATGTGGTATAATACCATTATAGTTCTCTTTGATTCTAAGTTGAACTCTCTCTGCTAAGGTTTTGGGTAACCCATTAAGGAATCTTTCTTTCCAATAAGGTTGGTTTTCATCTGGTATAGTATAGACTTTTGAGAGGTAAACATCCTTACACCATCTATAGTCTCCTAACTTTCTACATCTGAGATTTTGAAGGATTTCTGAGGCTTGTGGTTGGAAAATCGTTGGTTCTCCAAGAAAGTGTTTGGTTATTGCCTATATCAAAGTATGCATAGCGTTTTGGTTTCCTCTTCCATCAAGGCTAGTTTGAACTAAAATCTTTTCATCTTTGGTAAGAGCATTATCCCACCATCCTTTGAGCTAACTAGTGAACCCTACAATTAGGTGTATAATGATCAGATGGTCTGAATTTCCTCTGGCTTTATAGGTTGTAGATGCCATGATCATTTCTTGGAGTATGTTCAAGATTTGGTGTTCACTTACACCATTTATGTTTCATTCATAGATGCCATCACCATCATATTTGGATTGGACAATTTGATTCCTTTCTTCATATTGAAGATCAGGAGGGGTTGGTCTAGGATAGTAGTTTCTAGTTTTGGTTTGTTGTTTGAACTGGTGGTTTATCCTATTCACTTGAGGGTCCTATTTCTCAAATGTTGATTTGATCAATTGAGGGTTTGAGAGAAATGTCCAATTGTTCTATCCGTTTTGTTAAACATTTGATTAGGTCATCATTTGAATTATTTGAAAGTTAAATAGTCTCTTTCCCTACTTCTGCGGGTTTGAAAATCGGATGATTTTTGTCTAAATTTGTGTATAAAAATTGAGGCATAATAATTTGACTATTACTCAGGGGTGTATCAAGTTTTTTTTTCTATTTTATCGAGTTGAGAGGAAATAGTACCAAGGATTTGATTAGTAAAATTATTTTTTTGTTGAAGGCTTTTACAATCTTTTAAAGTTGTGGTTCTTCCTTCAATTTCTTTTGAGTTTATTGTTTTGAAAGGGGAAGCAATTATTTCAGTGTTTTGAGTAGTTATGGATATTTCTTCTAAAAGAGGATGATTTGAAATTACAATTTTGTTTGAAGTAATTTTCCAAGTTTAACCTTTTTGAAACATATTGACTTCTAGAAAAGGGTACTCAATATTATTATTTGAAGCATATATTTCAAAGTATGTAAACATAGGGATATCTATCCTATTTGTTTTCATACATTTGTACCATTCATCTCTAAAGGCTTCTCTAATTTGAATGGTAAGTTTGTTAGAGAAAAACCATTTTCTCTTTTGATCATTTTTTGGAATTTTAAGTTCTTTCCTTAGATATTCTAAATCTATTTCAAAAGGTTCTAAACTTTCAATAACCATTAACTGGTTAGGTTCATCAAGCATCATTTGATAGTGTGTTGGGGAAGTTGGAGGTGACTCTTTTGTAACACACCTAGGTTGAAGGGTGTTAGGATAAAAATCCACATTATCGAGTTTGATAGAGGATCTTTGAGAATTGCTTTCGAATGAAGGTTTAAGGGGAGAGGATGTTCTACTTCCCTGAGTAGAAATTCTGCTACTCGATCCTTCTCGATTGGCGAACTATAAGGTAACATTCCCTTTATCATCTTGCATGATAAAGAGAGGTTTCCTAACTTCAATCGGTTTTGGAAGGGCTAGCTATTTGAAATTACAAATGTTTGAATGGGTTAAAAGATCCCTAAGGAATCTCTTCAAGAACCATGGTTGAGGAATGTTCCTCATTGGATTGGAATAAAAGGGTTTTCCTTTTTGGAGAGGTAAGTAGACATTTCATGTTTACCAAAGTGGTCATTGCCTTGTAGTATATTCTATATACTATAAGGATATTCTTTGCTCTAGGGTTCATATCATAACCTTTGGTTTGAACATTTACGCTTAAAGCTTTGTGGATAGACATATCATCTATACAACTTAACTCTAGGTTTGGAAAACAATTGAAATAAACAGGACCATGTGTCATGTTTGTCTTTATTAATAATAGATAACGAGGTTATGGAAGAAAAGCATGGGGGAGAGAAACATGGCAGAGGTTAATAAGATTTGGGATTCTGAAAAAGGTTATTTATTTTAATTTATTACTTTAATTTTAATATGTTTCCAAATATGTTAAAATATCAAAATCAATTACAATAACAAAAAGTTTATAATGATATGTAATTAGTTAGAAAATTAGTAATTAGATAATAATTTAAGTTTTTTATAATTTTTTGTCACTAAGAAAATATTTAAAAAAAAATTAAATTTTATTAATTATTTACTTGTTTCTATACAGGGTATATTTGGATCTATGGATTTATGTTTCAAATGTGTGTTTAATTGTTAAAATTAATTTTTTTATTTCAAATTCTCAATAACAAGAACTAAGGATATCAAATTATTTTTCACAATACTCAGGTGGTTGATTTTGCTATGTATTAAAATGGGTGTGAGTTGTCTTTTATAGTTTAAGAGTTAGTTTGATTTTTAAAAAGTATTCCTTAGAAAATTTTAGATCTATGTACAGCCTTACACAATGCACACTGGATTCATCCCCGTCCTAGTGCTATCTCTGTCTAATAGAAGCCATTGCTTCTTTTCCTAATTGTTGCGGTGGAAGTAGTGTTTGAAATATTGGTAAACATAGATATATCGATACTTAGATTTTATGGATATATCAGAAATATCGGAGAAATATCTATAGATATTTTTACACAAATATCAGTGAGACGAAAATTATTCAAAATTGATGGGAATGCTTGGAAAACTCCAAAGAACGATAAAATAAGTAAGAATACACATTTTAAAGTTATTTTGTAAGTGTAATTGACATAAGTATGGTCAAGGAAAAAATTATCGGTAAACAAAGATATATCGGTAGATTTGATACTTGGATTTCAAGAATAGAAAATATGAATTTTGGAATTGTACACTTAGAAAGTTAGAATTGAGTTAAGAAATATTTGATTTTATTAAATGAAAACAATTTATACGTAAACATAATACATATGACATTGCAATAGTCTTTGATATCAAAATGAAGATTGATGTGGATCAAGTCAAGATTGATTTTCCACCATTGGATCACAAATCTGATCGTTGGATACCTTAACAAAAACACAAGTGAAATATGGGCCATCGGATTGTCAAAAATTCAAATATGACATTCGAATGAATTTTCAAAATTTTCAAAAAAATGACCAAAAAAATTGTCAATTTATCGATGATATATCGGTGATTTTTTTTCATTTCTCCTCGTTGCTCCGCGTATCACTCCACAACCGATTTAATAATTGATTTATTAGTTCCAAATCGATATATCATCGATATTTTGACAATATTTCTAACATTTTCTCAAAATTCCTCTCATTCGATAATTGGTGCTCAAAATCGTTTTGGGGTCGTCCGATATTCGATATATTGGCGAAATATCATCGATAAAATTTGAAATTTCAATTCTTACTTGTTTATGAATACGTACCCAACAAAATCCTGGACTACTTCTATTTGGTTTGTCACGTCTCAACATACATCTGCTTCTTAATATGGAGTTATTTGGAATTATGTGATCTTCTATTTTTAAATTCTATCTCGAATATATTAATTAATTTTTTTTTTATGAACGTATAGATCCTGAAAAGCAAGGACAATTGAATTGGTCAAGACAAGGAATTCTTTATCTTCATCAAGATTCTCATCTTAGAAGTATACACCTTGATCTCAAAGCCAGAAATGTTCTGTTAGATCATGACATGAATAAAAAAATTTCAAATTTTGGAATGACAAGGATTTTTAGAGCATATCAACTTGTATAAATTACTCATATATGCTTTGACTCAACATTATTTGCTATATATATGCATTAGGCCAAAATATGGTTAATTTAGTATAATTTTTCGAGTATAACTCCCAAGACTGCCTTAGGTTAATAATGGTAGTGGCTTGTAGTGGTTACATGTCTCTCGAGTATGCAATGCAAGGACAATTCTCTAACAAGTCTGATTTGTATAGTTTTGGTGTCTTGATTTTAGAGATTATAAGTGCTAAAAAGAATAGTAGTTTCTATCAATCAGACCATGCAGAAGACCTTCTAAGCCATGTGAGTTTGAACTAATTAATAGTACTATTTACTTGTTTATATTTGTATATTTTGTAATTAACAAAGGGGAGAAATGATAAGGAAATCTAATAATATTAGTGGATTGTAAGTAGACTTGGAGACTTTGGAAGAATGGCACACCCATGGACCCAACAATAGGGGACTCTTATACGAGAAATGAAGTCATTAAATGCATCCATATAAGTTTATTATGTGTTCAAGAGGTTCCATATGACAGACCGTCCATGGCATTCATAGTCCTCATGCTCAATAGTTACTCTAGCATTAGAATCAGATCAATCTGCAACCAAGTCTATTGGTGTTGTGCCAACTGGATACAGGTCTTTCTAGCTTCACTAGAGTCAGACAGACTTTTTCCCTGCACAAAAGGATGTCTGGACAAGTGGTTTAGGCACGCCCCTCCGAAACTTAAGTAAGAATCTAGCAAGAGTGAATCCAATTGTTTTGAATGGCTATGCATGCACATACCTTTTTCATGCTTCTTGAGGGGTTTTTATAAAACATATGGCACCATTGTCACAACATTGATTATGCATTCATGCCTTTCTTATGCTAATGATCGTCTTCATGGCAGATACTAAGTCGTAAAAATGTAGTTAACATCATCATCTCAATGTGGACTAGGCAATCATATCAAACAAAAGTTGTTGGTTGGTGCCATTTGTTGGATGTCATGCAAGAATCTCGGACCATATCATTGATTATGCATTTACGTTTGTCAATGTCGCTAATTGCGTGTAACGACTATTTGACATTGATTTTTGGGTGTAAATGTCGACTAGATTGTCGCTCAGGCATTGGGTGTGATTAATCATCTGTCTAATGCCTAGAATTTTTTACTGGGTTGGTTTATCTGTCTAGAAGTCTCAGTTAGCTTGGTTTGTCCATTCCATCTGGTATTGGGGAAGAAGGAAATCTATCTCTCCTCTTGCTTCAGACAAAGCTTTTCTTGGTCCAAACAAATTGATCCTAGACGAATTATTTGCTTACCTTAGATGGCCAAAGGGTCTTGAGCTTGAGAAGGACACATGTAGCGAAGCTTCCCACAAAGTCGATTCCATGGTCTGTGAATGATACATCAATAACGGAACTCCATCTTAGGTAAGGTGAAGTCTACTTAGAGATGTCTAATATCAATGTATGCTTGAATATATATATATATATATATATAAGAAGATGAACACTATGAGGGCTTTATCCCACGTGTCCACCTACAAGTACTTCCACGCATTTGTCCACGTGGCATCACCCCAACTGGGCCACACGTTAGTTCTCTTCACTACCCGAATAACCTCCAAGGCATCCGAAGATGCCCTGTCTGAACCATTTGCGCTGCTAAGCGGCCCACATCTCTTTGATAGCCTCAAATCTTCTCTAATATAAGAGACCATTGCTAGCTGACACCAAATTGACTGATGGGACTTTTCCCATCCTCACATCTGCTTCAGTAGATAGCCATGCTCAATCTCAAGCCATCAGCAAGGTTGAAGGGACGACAGGCTGTGTCATGACGCGCCGTTTGACATAGCCCCCAACCGCCTGTAGATGTGATGATTGTCTTGCCACTACTGCACAATCATCACTACAAGGGTTAGCACTATAGAGCCTGGCTCCATATTTGAACATTATAAAAACCCTACTGAAAGACAAGGGAATGAGGGGACACTGTGAGTTATCTCACTCTCTCTCTCTCTCTCTCTCTCTCTCTCTCTCTCTCTCTCTCTCTCAAGGTCTCTATTCACTCCAAAAATCTAACTTGAGCTTCGGAGGGCGTGTCCGGACATCTTTATGTAGGAAAGCATAAAGCCCAGATTCTGGTATCGGAGTGGGAGCTTTCTTTACCATGTCTAAGGGAGGAATTCATCCTCAGTTGACCAGGTATCAACAAACACAATTTATAAGCTTAAATATTTTCTCAATACTTCGAAATGTGTTTCCAGGTTAATTGCTAGCAGCAGGTTATGGTTGGTTTAACATCAACAAGAAACCTACCATACTAGATGCAATTTCTTTGTCATGGGACTGGTGGGTAGCAAGGAATGGATTCATATATATTAGTACTCTTTAAACATAATTACAAACAAATGCAAATAAATTTAATTGACTAGATAATATAATGTTAATTTGTTTTTTCATGGAAAATATAAATGAATTTAAATTTGAATGAAATCTAAGTAGAATTAAATATTATTAAGTATTAAAATGGTTTTTTTTATTAATGCCTAAATTTTGTTTGTTTTTCAATATAAATTCTAAAATTTAAAGTCATTTTATTTTATTTTTTAAATTCAATACTTATGCTGGGCTTCATAATTAACCTTTTTGTCAACCATCTTAGAATTGAAACAATTTCTTAACTATCATATTTTAGAAAATATTTTTTTCCAAAATCCCTATGACTAAGATTGGAGCATCCTTTTAATATCAAGTCTGTGCATTTCCTATACTGCTTGAGATCATTATTGTGAAAAGAGATTTCTAACCCATGAGATGTCCGGCTATCTCCTTCAATTATGATTTTATAATTTCTATATAGGCATTGCTAGTTTAAATTATTATTTATTGGAAAAGATTTTGAATTGAAGAAAAATGTGAATTATACTGGTTTTTATCATTTTATCAGGAAATGGTAATGAAGGAAATAGCTAGCAACCACCTGTCACCTTATATGCTTCCATCCTTTTTTTCTTCCGGTAAAGTACATATACAGAAGACCCAAACCTTAATCCCTTCACTTTCCTCTTCCTCACTTTTCGTTCCTACCCTTTGCTTAGTTGTAATAACCACAATGATCAGTCTTCTTGCCCCTTTTGTTTTTGTTTTTTTTTTTTTGAATTTCAAGTGAAAGATGAGATTAGGATTTAAAAGAAAGGAAATGAGATGGGAAGGAAAGAAGGAGAGGAAGAGCAAAAGAACTAAGGTTTTAGATGGGTAGATGAAGGTTAAGAACAAGAGCCTGATATCGTCATTTCACATGTCCTTTTGGTTAATTAACAAAGAGAATGTAGGGCAGGTAAAATTCCCCAACTCCATGAGCGAATGAGCGTAAAGTTAACAAATTAAATCAAAGCATGTGTAGAACAGAATTAGCATCAATAATCGAATTGGGCTTCTAATTACGTATTCAAAGTAAACCATACAGCGTATCTGCCACGTTCATTCATTTCCCCATTTATTTTTCCCTGTCGTAAGGGGAATGTGCCATGTAGGGCCGAATGATAACTCCATTTCAGTGAGAAAAGTTGACCCACCCTTTCGTCCCCTCAACTGCGCCCTGAATCATATTTTTCCACACTTTGACGAATGCCTTGTAGATTTGACCTGGCAGCGCAGACTTGGGTCTTGGTCATCGTTTCATTATTATATCTCACCCACTAATCGTGATGGATGAGTAGGGAAAGGGAGGATAAAAAGGATTTATAATGCAAGCCCATTGAGTGATTCTTCATTGCAAATTGGAGGAAGAAATTGTGGTCATGAAGGTTTCCTTCAGTAGAAACTTGTTGTTCTTGTGCGCTCTTGGGCTGGCCATCAGCTGCCTTGCCATTCAAGCAGCACCTGACTACATACATCACGTCTGCTCCAACACAACTACTATCCAACCTAACAGCACCTACCAGACCAATCTCAATTCCCTTCTCTCTTCCCTTTCCTCTAATGCTACCCGTGCCAACGGATTCTACAATGCCACTGCCGGCCAGAGCCCCGATGTTGCCTACGGCCTCTTCCTCTGCCGAGGCGATGTTGCCATTGACGATTGTCGAGATTGTGTGGCGAATGCCAGTGCAGAGATACTACAGCAGTGTTCAGGGGTAAAAAAGGCCATTATTTGGTATGATCAGTGTATGTTACATTACTCAAACAGGTCCATCTTCTCTAGAGTGGAAGAAAATCCCATGCTGCAACTTTACAATCTGCAGAATGTCACAGATCCAGGTCCATTCAATCAGTTAGTGGTGGATACGATGAATGCCACAGCGACTCTAGCTGCGAATGATGAATCAGGCAAGAAGTTTGCGACCAAAGAAGAAAATTTCACGGGATCTCAAACGCTGTACAGTCTAGTTCAATGCACTCCGGATTTATCGATTGCCGATTGCAGTAAATGTTTAGAGGGAGCCATTGGAGCTCTTTCGCTTTGCTGCAGTGGAAAACAAGGAGCAAGGACTTTGACTCCAAGCTGCAATGCTAGGTATGAACTGTACCCGTTCTACCAGCTTGAAGCTGGACCATTGGCGCCGGCACTGGCACCAGCACCAACTTCGGCGACAGTGCTGCTTCCTCCGCCTCCTGCTCCGTCTTCTAAATCAAGCGCTACAGGTAAACTTTGAATGGGGTTTTTTATCTACCGACGGCACCACTTTTCAGCTTTAAGATCATATAAACTAATTTACATTAAATTACATTAAATACTAATACTAACCAATCCAACTTATTAAATTTCTACAGGAAAAGCTAAAATTTCATCCCAAGTAATCATCGACATTGTTTTTCCGACCATTGTTGCTGTGATGATCCTACGACACTGACCCCAATTAATGTTGTGGCACCTCCTCTCCTCTTCATCTGCTGCCCTTCTTCATTGTCATTCTTAAACTGCTTCTCTCATGGCTTCTTCTCCAAAGTGGCACTGAAGCCTTGATAAGGAAACTTGGGATCCTGTTTTCCCATCTCCTCTTCTCTCACACGAAGTGTTGAGAGTAGAGAAAGATTGAGAGTTTATGGTTGTGTTTGACTGTGTATGTATTTTGAAATTCATGAATTATCTTATGAATGCAGTACTTGGCTAATGGATGCAGGTTGTCTAAACTAGTTGATCTCAAATTCTGTTATAATATAAAAGACTGGACTCACATCTCTAAGGTTACTTGTGCTGGTAATTGAAAGGTCAAAACTTAGGGACTAGGAATATTTCCAAGTCCCTAGTCTTAACCAGGGGTGTGTAAAAAATTATGCCTTCCAATGAAAAAAGAGCAAATAAAAAAATCGTTCAACTCGACATGGACTAATTGGTTTTATATGGTTTTTTTTATTAGTTTTATATCACTTGTTTTCTTTTTTCCTTTCATAATTTTGGTTTTATAAGTTTAGATGAAGAGTGATGCGTTACTAATCTAATTCTTGTTTCAACCACGCTTCTTCTGTTGCATTTGACACGGATTCAGTCCATGGTTTTTCATCCCAAAAATTGAAAGCACTCAGAGAATGCCAAAGAGCAATTAGTGGGTCTATTTCCGATTTAAAAGGGATCCACCCCATGATATGCACACATAGGAAATTTCATCATTACTTTGTAAACCATTAAAGAATATTACTTTCTAGCTTAGAATTGCCAAGCGAAAGGGATAACAAACACAAACCTTATCTTCAGTGCTTAAAAGTCCACGAAGACATTTCATATTGAAAATTTTGGTTAATCGATAACCAATGCAGGACTGATGCTACAAATCACATCAACTGACGTGACGGCTCTGCTTTCGAATTCTTCCTTCCACTACGGTCGGCATCATATCTCTACTATTTCTTATTTTCCAAAGGAAATTGTGTTGAAGGGCAGGGCACAACCGGCTGAGACAGGAAAAGATGTGCGTCCAGAACACCCTTTTCCTCCTTATGTGGGCACTGAATCTAATTGATGAAGAAACCGAAAGTCAAGGAATTAACGTGTTTCATAGACAAAGCCCTTGAAGGAGGAAGTTGTAGCCACTATGCCAACCCTCTTGTTGCTTTGCATGCTTGTCTTGCTCAACTGCCTTGCTACTGGATCCACACCTGGGTATCTATATCATATCTGTCCCAGCACGACTACTTTCAACCCAAATAGCAACTATGAAACTGTAGGGGGTTGCCCTCCACGTGTCCCTTTTTCAACCCGAACACTTTGATCGTCTAGTACAGGTATGCAACCATGGTTCAAAGTCGCGGTATCAGTCACTAACCCATAGGGTCCCGAGGCATATCGATCTCGGTGTATCGGCTTGGTATCTGACAATACGTAAAATAAACTAATTCAAAAATTCAAAAAATTATAAAAAAAATATTATGTAAATCATTAGAAAAATATATACAATTAAATAAGCTCCAAAAATTAATAAAATAAAATTGTCTCACATTTAACATTATTTAAATTATTATAAAAGTATATGCTTAAAGTTATTTATGATAATGTTAATAAAAGAAAATTATTTTATTTCAAATATAATAACATTTTTACTAACAAACATACAATACAATAATAAATTCTATGTTGAATGACGAGGGGGTTCAAAATCATTATCATCAGTCCTATGATGAGTATACAAATTGGGATGGCAATTCTCGTAGTGAGGATATGGTTGAAAGAGTTATTCATAACTCGAATATATTCATTGAGATGATTGGCTTGATGATCCATAATCAGGAAAATATGGTTTCGAAGGCTATTTGGGATCAACACCATATTGATAGTATCCAAAACCTCGCTAAGCAATGCTATTACTACTAGAAGATTGATCATATCCATATGAATCACTAGCTCGTGTTCCAATATTTGAATATCCCTCTGGATGCATCATTGGAAATCGATCAAAATCATTTCTACTAAAAGTACTAGAAGAGCTATCACGGTCTCTAAAGTTGTGATATGATCTATCATCTACCCTTTGAAATACGGCCTTGATCCTATACCCAAATTCTGTAAGTGCTCATCAATACAATGATAATTTGATCTATGATAATCATGGCCACTAGAATAATCATCATCACTAGGAAATGTAGTTAGTATTTCCAAATGCTTTCGTTGTTCCCATATCCTTAGTCGATATCCATGATTTGTATCTTGTGTGGCATAGTAATTTTCACCTCCTTATGCCCATGACATGTCAGGATCTACTTGACTAACATAACCACCCCCAGTGCTACCATCTCCTCTAGTACCCTCACCAATGCCACCAACTCCTTTACTACCCCCACTAGTGCCACCACCCCGCCTATTGTCCCCATTGTCACCATCATCACTACTAGAACTTGAAGAAATTGTTCTAGGAGCCTTACTATTACGACAGGAATCAACATCTCTTTCTTGTGTAGCATTACATGTACACCTACTAACTCTACGATTTATGGCACCATCATCTTCATGAATTGTTTCTCTACCTTCTTCATTAGAGGGAAGACCTTTATCCAACCAATCCAAATTATCATATGATAAAATAAGCTCATCTCCTTCTCGTATCCACTCATATAATATATCATCATCATTAAAAATATGATTAAGATCAATTGGATTGTATAAATCTTCATTGTTTCACTCTTGCATTAAATTCTTAACTCGAAGTCGCATATTGTAGTGCACAAAAACTAACTGATGCAACTTTTTCATTGCCAAACGGTTGCGCAACTTTGTGTGAATCAATAACCATGTGCTCCAATTTCTTTCACAACTTGATGAAGAACAAGTTTGGCTTAAAATTTTAACAGTAATCTTTTGTAGATGTGGACCTTCGTCGCCATAGTTGTTCCATAATTCAACTATAATAAAGAAAATGCATACTTATTAATCACTATGATATATTTAATAAAAAATGATGATAATTTCTTATTTGTAATAGACGTAAATGTATTGAGTACCTAGAAGAGATTGATTTATAGTTTTCTTTGTAAGTGCACTTCCAAATTTTCCTCGGCCGTTAATCAATAATTTCACCTACATCATTAACATTTTTTTTTTTTTGTTAAAACACATTACATATACAAAATGTAATATATATAAAGGTCACAAACTATTATTATACCTCATTAATAGCTTTTTCTTGTCTATCCAAATCTGGCTCTAATCTCTTGATAACCTCCTTTAATCCAATCTTAATTTTCGGATGGTTGAAGAAATGCTTTGAATATTGGAACATCGGATTTAAAAAATATGTTGTCATAAGTTAAAGAATGATCAGTTTATAATAATTTGTACTTGAAAAAAATAAAATAAAAATATATAAAGAATTTTTTTATTACTTGCAGCATGCAAATGTCTGTGCAATTGACCTTCCTACCTTCTATCAATGACTTCCCAATACTTTTCCCATTGCTTGACCGATGCCTTGATAGCCAATTTAGCTCTATCCATTGCTTCATAAATGATTGATAGTGTGGACTTTTTATTTTGATCAACCAATTTCAATACTTTGACGAGAGATTCCATGATGGTTTGAACTTCCCCTACCTTCTTCCAAAATCGATCAATAAGATAAGGTTGGATACCTTATCTCTTAGACTTTTTCTGCTCCTATCTTTATTGAATTCACGCCACTCATTTGTTGTGAACATTCTCTTCAAATCAGCCTCATAACGTAAAAGACTCTCAAGTGAAATGAGTTTAGTGGCAAAACGGGTTATTCCTGGCCTTAACATATCTTTATCCTTGATAAACACTTTCATCTAATTCACTACTTTCAAGCTATTATAAATAAATCCTGTGATCGTCTTAGTTTGATCTAATGTCTCCTTAATCTGCTTCATGTTTGCAATATCTTCAAGCATTAAATCAATACAGTGGGCTACACAAGGAGACCAAAACAAATGCTTCCATTTTTCCATCAACTACATACCGACTGCTTTAAAACTTGCTTCACTATCAATGACTACTTGAACAACATTTTCCTCCCCAACCTCCTCTACAACTTTATCCATAAGGGAAAAGATGTAGTATGTTGTATTAGGTATGTTGGTAGTGTCAACCGAAGAATGGTATATCATACTTCTATCACAATAAATCATGAAATTGATGATAGGCTTTCTAGTCCTACAACTCCAACCATCACACATGATTGTGCACCCATATATAGGCTATTTAGCCTTCAATGTTGTTATATATACCTCAAGCTCTTGCACTTCCTCTTCCAAATATGTATTTCCAATTTGGTATCCCGTGGGACCCTTGATGCCTGGACCTGCTTCTGCTATGGTATCAATCATTGTTTAATAGTAAGGCCCACTGTCAACTGCATTAAAGGGTATTGCATTAAAGAGAAAGAATTTAGAAATAGCTTTACCCACTTTCTTCATGTCTTTAGTAGAAAACAAGCTTTTTATTGATTTCTGCTTGATGGGAACATGTAGGGATCAATTCCTTTTGGAGGTATGCTAGCTCATTCTCTTACACTAAAGCTACGTGTCAGTCCACACTTAATCCTAGCATTAGAAGGTTGTGAGGAACTACCATCCTTCTGATGCTCTTGTCTATCTTCTTCAAAAATTCGACAACTTTCTTTCATTGCTTGTTTCATTTGTCTTCTTTCAAAATCAGCCATAGCAACTTCCTCAATTTCATCATCAGATTCACCCTCATCAATTTCATATAAATTTTCTTTATTTAAGGAACTCAAAAGTTGTTTTTTTTTCTTTAACTGTGCTTTTTCTTTTGAAGTATCAGACATATGTTGTCTAACATTATGTGACACTTCTACCGGTACACGTGGACATCCTTTCACTTGTCCGGATATATGTACAATGTGTTGCTTTAATCTTGTTATACCGCCATGTCTAACTTTCCCACAATATTTACACTTTGTGGTTCTTCTACTACCACCAATAGGTTCTGCATGCTCCCAACCAATATCATGTTTTGAAGCCATTTTGAAATTTTAACCTAACCATGTATAAAAGGAAAACAACTTACTTTTCAAATTAAATATATATAAACACATTTATATAAGAATTATAATATTCAATTTTCCACTCACTTATATGTTTCATATTGTTACCATATAAAAATAAATAAACACAATCTCACCCAAGTTCATCATCTTTTGTTTTCCACTTATTTATATGTTTTTTTAATTAAAATAAATAATAGTTAAATAAATGAATATTTTTATTGAAAAAAATCTTTTAAAAAAGTTTGTTTTGATAACTATTGATTTCCTATTGTAATTTAATTGTAGAATATTATAAAATAAAAAATCTACATGATATAATGAAATAAAATTGATTCAAATATAAATCTAATTTCTCTATACCATGTAAAGGCATATCATTCAATCTGTATTATTAAATAATTACTTTTATAGTTATGATTATTTGAAAAAAAAATTATTTTAAATAATTATTAATTTTCTAATGTAATTTAATTTTTCAATATTATAAAATAAAAACATAAATTAAAAATACAATATCTATATCATATAAAGTTTGCCATATAAATGTATTTTATATTAAGAAATATAATTTCTATACCATACAAAAATAATTTAGTGAACCAATTTATTGTTTTGATAATTATTGATTTTCTATTGTAATTTAATTGTAGAATATTATAAAATAAAAAATCTACATGACGTAATGAAGTAAAATTGATTCATATATAAATGTAGTTTTTCTATACCATGTAAATGCATACATTTCATTCCGTATTATTAAATCATTTATGATTATTTGAAAAAAAAAATTAAATAAATATTAATTTTCTAATGTAATTTAATTTTGCAATATTATAAGATAAAAAAATAAATTAAAAATACAATATCTATACCATATAAAGTTTAGCATATAAATGTATTTTATATTTCTATACCATACAAAAATAATTTAGTGGACCAATTTATTGTTTTGATAATTATTGATTTCCTATTGTAATTTAATTGTAGAATATTATAAAATAAAAAAAATCTACATGATATAATGAAGTAAAATTGATTCAAATATAAATGTAATTTTTCTATACCATGTAAATGCATATCCTTCATTCCGTATTATTAAATCATTTATGATTATTTGAAAAAAAAATTGTTTTAAATAATTATTAATTTTCTAATGTAATTTAATTTTGCAATATTTTAAGATAAAAACATAAATTAAAAATGCTATATATATACCATATAAATGTATTTTATATTTCTATACCATATAAAAATAATTTAGTGAACCAATTTAATATTATAAGATAAAAAAAATCACAATTTAATAAATTAAAAATATAATCTCTATATAAAATAAAAAAATTACATATAAATATATTTAATATCATCATAATATTATCATTATGAATTCTCCAATTTCATATAAACATTATTTTCCAATTCTTCAATTTCATAACATTACATCTAAACATTACCTTATACTACATACATGAATTTCCTAGTTTTACCAATTTAAATACATGTAAATCAATTTAATATTATAAAATAAAAAATTGCATAATTTAATAAATTAAAAATATAATCTCAACATAATAAGGTAAATCAAATTTTAAATATATTTTTAATTTATTTAAATTATGCAATTTTTTAATCTAATCTCAAATTATGAATCAAATTAGCCAGCACAATATAATTTACCAATTTATATAATTTGATTCAGTAAATTAAAAATATAATTTGGTGTGACTATGACAGTGTGGGTAGGTTGATTTAAATAAGGTAAATCAAACTTTACCTTAAAAATATAATCTTGACTATGGCAGTGTGGGTGTGTTATTTAAATAAGGTAAATCAAACTGTACCTTTATTATTTGCTGCCTTGTCTTCCCCAAGAACCCTTGCCTGCTATCTTATCCAATCACCACGACGACCATGATCTTTAGACTCTTAGACGACTCAGACCTTCCCACTACTACCACACAACCACAATCGGAGGGAGGAGGGTTGTCCTGCCGACGTCCAGTCACCGTTGTGGCGCTGATAGCGCACCAAAGATGAAAAATCTACACTCTGGCAATGGTGGATTTAGGGTCAAGTGAGTGATTCTTCAACCATGACTCTTTTTAAAGGCTTTTGAAAGGGTCACGGGTTTGTTTTTTTCAAACTTGTTCGTGAATCACAAATATTTTCTTTTGTAGAGGAATCTCTAATTTCTCTAAAAAAATTTATTCTTGTTATGATGGGAAAGGAGAGGGAATTTGTTGATTGATTTTTTTTTTTTTATCGAGTCAACCGAGTTAACTTGGAATATCAGTCAAGTCATCCGAGTCCAACCAATTCAAGGCCAAGTCTAAGTATAAATTGTATCTAGTATCGGACTCGTCGCGACCGACGTCGATGCAAATATAACTCGATCGATTTTTTGAACCTTGTATGCAACCCATCTAGATTGTTCCGTCTGGACCAAGACTAGTTCCATCTGGCACTAGGCGTGAGAAGGCCCCTTTCCCCTGTAGGGCCAGATGGAAAGGGGAGTCCGGACCCCTCAAACGAGAAGGACTGTCTAATCAAATCTTCAAGACCTACTGACATGTGCGATCATTCACACCTAACATGTGAACGACCGATGGGACTCCATTTAGCCCACAAGTCCATGTCAATTAATTGTTGCACATAAACCTAGACTGTCAGCAGGCTTAGAGGACAGGCGACTATACAGTCCAAGATCATGGCACTTCAGTTGATGGCACTTACCAGCTACCCAAAACTATGATTATTGCCCAACCGCTTGTAGGACAATCATCATTACAGAAGAAAATCAAAGTGCCTAGTCGACACTACAGTGGTATTCTCATCAGCCCTATATAAACCCTCCAAAAAGCACAAACGAGGTACACACACATACACCTATTCACTCTCTCCCACTAAGCAGCTTGAGTTATTCTTGTTTGACTTGAGCTTCAAAATGGCGTGCCTGTACCACCCGTCTGGACATCCTTTTGTGCAGGAAATAAGTCCATCCAATTTCATTATCACTAGATGGATTCTCCGAGAGGCACAAAGAAGGAAAAAAGGTTGTCTAACTTCAATCAAGCCAAATGGACTTGACTCTAGTTGGCTCAAAATCAACATTGACGTCGTCTATGGGAACGACTAAGAATGTCAACACCTTCCAGAAGCTGATCATTAGCTATGGGTAGCGAGGGCTATTTTAATTGGCGTGAGAGCATGAAAAGATGCTAACACGAAAGTGACCGATAGATGTAATCTTTGATCCACCAAACAAGGCAACTCAAGGAAGAGAAAGAAGAGTTGCGTGCCTAAATGTCATCAGTGGGCCCCTCTCAAAGCTAGAAACCCCAAAGTCAATGAACAATCTTAAGACGTACTGATGAGGCGTCTTTCCCTAGGAACATAGAGTTCCCCTCTGGCAGTCACATGACGTGGTCTCAAAATGAGCTTTCACCAACCTGCCAGGTGCAGTTGGATGAAAACTTGGATTGTACCCGAGTATCAATAAAGAGGAGGCACGATAGGTGGTCATGTCTATCTGATGCAATGCGAGCTCGGGACCTCAGACACCTAGCATAGGGGGAAAACCATGCATAGAAGAAACCTTGGAGGCCCGTTTAGGTCCCTCAACCACAACAATCATGTCTGAGTGGGCCTCCCATCGGCCAAAACAGAGGCAAACAGGGACCCCAACGCATTGGGCTCCACCCTGCTCCGTCAACCGGTGATTGGACAACATGCTCTCCATGCAATTCAACCTCACATTGTTAACTATGAGCCCACAAAAGGGTTCATAGTGCCAAAATTCACGACATATGACGGAACAAGCGATCTGTTCAATCACATCACGCACTACAGGGAACTCATGACCCTTGACATAGGGAATGATGCACTGATGTGCAAAGTCTTTCTAGCTAACCTACATGCCCAAGCTCTCTCATGGTTCCACAGCTTCCCGAAGAATTCCATGAACAATTTTTGGGATTTATCGGAAGCCTTTGTGGGACAATACCTATGTTCAGCTCACCACAAGCAGAACATAAGCACCCTGCAGAACATCAAGATGTAGGAAAACGAGTCTCTCAGAGACTTCATGAAACGGTTCAAGCAAGTTGTGCTCCAAGTGGAGTCCTGCAGCATGGATGACATCCTATAGATCTTCAAGCGAAGCATCTATCTAGGCACATCGTTCTTTGAGTCTCTCATAAAGAAGCAGCCAAAAACGATGGATGACCTATTTAAACAAGCAAATAAGTACTCCATGCTTGAGGACGACGTTCGAGCAGCTACTCAGCAGGTCTTGGTCACCAATTGTCATACTTGGCACGACCATGCAAGAAGCTCTAAGCCCTCAAACCAATCGAGGCAAGCTAATAAGGGGCAGGATGGTTAGCAACAACTGAAGCTAGCCTAACCTCCCTCAGTATCTCATACGAAAAACTCTTCCTAATGATCCATGATCTGTCTGATTTTAGGTGGCCAGAGTCGATCAAGACGGATCCAGCTAAATGGAATCGAAGCAGAAGGTGCTCCTATCATAAAGATCATGACCATACCACTGAACAATGCAGAAGACTCCACTACTTAGTGGAAAGACTAATTAGGGTTGGACACTTAAAACAATATGTCCGCATATCTGGCGGGCAAAAGAGACGACTAGTGATCTAGTCGTTCAAGCCCCCATGACTTGAGCAGTTTCCAAAGCTATCATCAACTACATTCACGAAGGCCTTGCTGATGAGAGATATAACTCCAAGCGAAAGAGGCAAAGGTTACTCCACACGACCTTCGTAAGAGAATGGATCAACTCTGTTCGGCATAACTTGCCATAAGGAAATATGTACCCCGTCGACGACACAATTACCTTCTCTCTAATAAATGCTAACCAGATATTACAACCACATGAAGACACCCTGGTCCTAACCCTAGGAATAAGTGGGTTTGATATGAGAAGGATTCTAATTGACCCGGGTAGCTCAACTGACCTCTTACAAATGTCAGCCTACAAGCAAATGGGCTTCCCACCATCTGCCATAGAAAACCCAGGGTGATTACTGTCTAGGTTCAATGGAGCCACAACGATTTCTCAAGACGACGTTGTATTACCCGTCCAGGTTGGCCCGGTCACCTTGAATGTGCAGTTCTTGGTGGTAGAGGACTTATCCCCTTTCAATGTCATCAGGGGATGCGCATGGCTTCATAGAATGAAAGTCATTCCCACTACATACCATCAGATGATGAGCTACCTTATCGAGGACAGAAAAATTGACCTTTTTGGTATTCAACTAGCCATACGCCGATTCCAAACACCCAGCTAGTGACAAGACACGCTCGAAACCATTAAATGCAAAGGAGCAATAACAATTACTGAACCCGATAGAGAAGGATCCACCTATGGCTGGTCTACTCCAACCATTGTGTCTCTCACATGACACTAATCAAGTCACCTATACTAGCTTCCTTTTCACGCCAAATGAATTGGAACTGCTCGGAAGTGTGTTTCAATGGAACAAAGATGTCTTCTCTTGGACTCATTCTAACATGTCGGGAATCCATCCATCTGTGGCCTCTCACCGGCTCAATGTCATACCCTCCTCACGTCTTGTTCGGTAGAAGGTTCGACATTTCCATCCAAATAGATAGAAAATCATCCAAGCAAAGATTGATAAGTTCCTGACATCTGGATTTATTAGAGAAGTCAAGTATCCGGACTGGTTGGCAAACATAGTGGTCGTTCCAAAGAATGGTGGGAAATTACGAGTTTGTGTCGATTACACCAACCTGAATGACGCTTATCTTAAGGATAGTTTTCCCACCACCGGGCATGGGATGCTTTCCTTCATAGATGCTTTCTTTGGATACCACCAGATCCCCATGTTCCAACTAGATGAAGAAAAGACAATGTTAATTACACCACATAGGTTGTACTACTACAAAGTCATGCCATTCAGACTAAAGAATTCTAACACTACTTGTCAGATATTAATGACAAAGATCTTCAAGCCCTTGATCGGTCGAATTGTGGAAGTCTACATCGACGACATTATTATGAAAAGCAGAACCCAAGATGAACACACTAGGCACCTGGAAGAAACATTTCACCTAATGCGGGCATACAACATGAAGCTCAACCTAGATAAGTGCGCTTTTGGTGTTAATGTGAGAAAGTTTCTAGGGTTTATGGTAACCCAAAGAGGAATCGAAGTTAACCTGAATCAGATAAGAGTCGTCCTTGAAACACCTACCTCGAACAACAAAAAAGAGTTGCAGCACGTCACGGGTCGTCTAGCTGCTTTAGGGCATTTCATAGCCCATTTCACAGACAAGTTGAAGCCTTTCTTCCTCACGCTTAGGGAGGCAAGCATGTTTGACTAGACGGATGAATGCAAGCAAATGTTTGAGGAAGTCAAGTGCTACCTCACTGAGCCACCCATTCTAAGCAGCCCCTAGTCTAACGAACAACTCTACATGTATCTAGTTGAATCTAACTGTGTGGTCAGTGTTGTTCTATTTTGGCATATACGAGACAAAGAGCAAAGACATGTCTACTACATGAGCAAAGCAATAGTAGATGCAGAGACCCGGTACTCTAGAATGGAGCAGATGACCCTAGCCCTAAAAAGAGTCACCCAAAAACTCCGCTTGTACTTCCAAGCTCACTAAGTGACTATACTCACGAATCAACCACTTCAAAGCACCCTGCACAAGGCAGATCTATCCGGACGAATGTTGAAATGGGCCATGAAGTTGAGTGAGTACGAAATCAAATACCAACCAAGATTAACGTTGAAAGGACAAGTCATGGTTGACTTTATAAGCGAACTCCCTAAAAAACTAGCACATCCAGTTGAGTCCCTTGTGGAGGGATGGTGGACACTCAATGTGGATAGAGAATCCAAAGCTTCTGGTTCCGAAGTAGGTTTGATCCTACAATCACCAACTGGAGAACTGTCAGAGCAAGATATCCGGCTTGACTTTTCTGCCTCTAATAATGAAACAGAGTATGAAATTGTCCTGGCTGGGTTAGGCCTTGCCCTTACTTTGGCTACAATAAAGTTGGAAATATGTAGCGACTCTCAATTAATCGTCGAGAAAATTCATAAAGAATACAAAGCAAAGGATGAATGCATGGCTCACTATCTCACTATGGTAGAAGACCGCTTGAAAAAGCTAGACGAATAGACGGTTAGACGAATCCCCCGAACAAAGAATTTGAAGGCAATGCACTGGCCAGAATAGTTGCCACTTTTCATATAAGAGAGACAGTAATGTTGCCCGTTTGTCTCCAAGCCATATCCTCAATCACATTAGAGCTGGTGTGTAGTGCCACTGAGGCAGACCCTGACTGGATGCACGACATCGTGAAATACCTCTAGACGGGAGAACTACCAAAAGACGAGAAGCATGAGCACAAAGTCCGCATACAGGCTGCCCACTTCACTCTGATCAATGACCATCTTTATAGGCGATCATTTGGAGGACTATACCTAAGGTGCTTGAGCGATCCGGAAGCTAAGTACGTCCTAGACGAACTCTATGAAGGTGTGTGCGGCAATCATCTAGGCAGACGAACCCTAGCACATCACGCTCACACATAAGGGTACTATTGGCCCACCATGAAACAAGATGCTAAAAGTTATGTTAAGAGGTGCAACTAGTGTTAGAGGTATGCTCTCATTCCCCGTGTGCCTTCTAAAGCTCTTAACCCGGTCACAAGCCCCTTGTTGTTCGCACAATGGGGGATGGACATAGTCGGCCTCTTACCCATTGCAACAGCACAAAAGAAATTTCTACTAGTAGCAATTGACTATTTCAGCAAGTGGGTAGAGACAGAAGCTTATGCTTACATCAAGGATAAGGACATCTTCTAGTTCATCTGGAAAAACACCGTATGCCAGTTAGGGGTCCCACAAGCGATTGTGGCAGACAATAGGCTATAATTTGACAATATTGCTTTCAGAACATTCTGCTCGAAGTTAAACATTAAGAACCTATATTCAATGCCCCGCTATCCTCAGAGCAACGGGCAAAGGGAGGCAACAAACAAGACCCTATTGAATGCACTAAAGAAAATGTTGGAATGAGGCAAAGGAAAATGGGTAGATGAATTGTTTAGAGTTCTATGGGCTTATCGGACAACATCTAGACGACCAACAGGAGCTACCCCTTTGCCCTTTGATTACTACTCAAAAAGTGCTATTTTATAGCTTGTAATTAACTCTTTTGAACACTTTTGAGTAGTAGTTATCACCTTTTAACACAATTAACATATTAAGGACCTTTGCAATCATTTCTAATCACTTTGTGTAAGTTTTGGTGTTTTTGTTAGTAATTCGATCACCAAAGCAATCCAAGATTGAGAACAGTTCTTTGGAATCAATGGCAAAGCAATGGAAAGCTCAAAAACATGAAGAACCAAAGTATTGAAGCTTTAAAGTCCTTTGCCATAAGCAAATCTGGAATGCAAGGAGGGGAAGCAAAGAGAAATCTAACATGAAGCATTCTTAATGACAGTCATGTCAGCCACTTTTGGAGCACTTCCTGGAGTTCAATTTATGCATGTTATATGTTGTTTCGAAGCTCAGGAAGTCAACAATCCAATGCTTCAAACGGTGTGCGATTCAGAGTTGAAATGAAGGAGTTACAGCCATTGGAAGCCAATCACTCCAAGCTGAAGGCAGATTTTGCATGGCTGCGAAAATGATGTCCTTTTGCTGCGAAATTTCGCAGCCCTCTTGCACGCACAACTGCGGTGTTCTCCTGAAGCTTCCTGATATTTGTGACCGACATTTTGAGATATTTTTCTTTATATATTTGATGTCTAAATCCCCAAACTCTCCTTGTAACCCACCTATCATAGGATTCCTTAGTCTTTAAGTAAGAACAAAGGGTGAATAACCCCTTATATATAGTTTTGTAATTTTTTTTACAAATAAGGATGTACTCGACGGAAGGAAGATATATATTTTACAGAGCACTTGCTCTGTTTTTCTTTCATATTTTTGTTCTCTCGTTATTTTCTTTCTAGCCAATCAAACTCTGAGGATGTTTCCTCAGAGGATGAGAGGCTAGGCTCTTCGTCTCTTGGAGTGAAGAAATCCGAGTAAGTTTCCTCATGCATAAATTGGAAGTTTTGTTGTTTTAGTTTTTAATGAAGAGAAAGTGTGACCCGTTAATGGTTTTTATCTTTTTAGTTAACTTAAAACGCCTTTAAATCACCTGGGCCAACACTTGATAAGGCAAGTGGTCTCCGTCCATTGAGATGCACTAGTTTATCTCTTGCGAGCCTTTGGGAGGTGGTTTAAAGGTAGGATTTTCTAGAATAGCCAACACTTGGTAAGCTTTTGGACTCCATGGAGACATCCATTAGTTATCTCTTGCGAGCTTTTGACGGGTAATCCAAGGTTAAGGATCACCTTGAATGACAAATGCTAGGTGAGAGGCATGAGCCATTGCAAGATGCATCAGTGAGAGGGATTTAGTGTTTGAACCCATTAAGGGGAAGCATCTGTACCACACCGGTGAGAGAATTAACTATATGTTAACTCTCTAATGCGAGGAAAAGAAACAAGTGACCAGAACTCTCCTTTTTGTATGAGGAACCTGAGCCTAGTGATTTAAACTCCAAGAAACACTTTTCTTTGTAATTAAAATCAATTACTATTTTTGGTTAGCTTAAAACCAAGCCTTTTTCAACCAAAGTTTATGTTTTCTTTTAAAGCTAACCTTGAAATGAAAAGACACCAATTCATCTTTGAATTAATATCAATTGTGAAGTGAAAACTCATCCCAGTGAACGACCCTAGAGCCACTATGCTATGCTAGCTAAGGCTATCCTAGTACATGGTGTAATAGGTTATAAATTTTGTTGATTACTCCCTGAGGACCAAAATCAAGGGACACCAGTTGGACACGAATCACATGGCACCACTGTCAGGGACCATTGAGAGGACATGAATCAGTTGAGACACCAATTGGGAACCTATCACCCTTGCCTATGGAATGGAAGTCGTTATTCCGACTGAGATAGGCATGCCCACCACCAAAATGGTCGTGCAAAGTCAAAGAGACGATAATGAGGAACTTGAAAGATAGTTGGATTTGGCAGATGAGATACGAGGGAACGCGACTATCCGGATGGCTTCTTATTGCTAGAAAGCCATTGCTCATTACAAAAAAAAGGCTCGACCACGTGTCTTTCATACTGGAACCCTAGTCCTCAGAAGAGTCTTCGAGAAGACAACCGAAGTAAGAGTAAAAAAGCTTCAGGCTAATTAGGAGGGGTCGTATGTTGTGACTAAGGCTAGAGACTCAGGGGCAAACCATCTCCAAACATTGGACGACGTACCCCTGCTCCGCCCTTGGAATATATCCAACCTAAAGTAATACTATCAATAAAACTTACTTATGAAAGTAAAGTATATGTAAAAAGCAAATAAGAAAGACAATTATATATATATATAAATTGAGAGTATAAATATTCAGTGTCTTTATCCATTTCCATCTAGGCCATCTTCGGCCAAAAAAAAACATAAAAGAAAACATGTTGAGACAATGGAGATAGATTGGAGGTTTTAGGGTTTCTTTTACTAAAATGAGAGAAAGAAGATTGGGTGTTTGGGAAATTTTATGTTCTCGAGTCGAGCATGAGGAGATGTAACCCAACATCATTAACTTTTAGATTTTTTTGTTTTATTAAATTTCAAATATATCCTACTGGACATTAAGTGTTGTTGACATGGAGACTGTAAAAGGGTACTCTGGGAAGAGAAAAGGGACTAAGCACAGAGTGCACAAGAATGAGAATATTTTCCACATTGAGGGTCAAATATGATATTCCACAGTCTTGGGGTTTGAATACCATAACATTTTCAAATAAGCAGTTGAAAACACAAGTTCCCCTTATTTATTTGAGATTAGGATTGCTTTCGTAAAACTCTATTTATATTCAATTTCTCAATAGAAAAGGCAATATCATATTTTCCCCACTATTATTCCTCTATAAATAGGTGATCAAGATGTTGATTTTATTTAGTTTGATCATCTTATCACTACAAGAAAATTGACTTTTAGCGACAAAATATTTTGTCACTGAAAGTCTAAATTTCGTCTACAAAAACATTCCCCAACGAAAATTCTTTCGTGCCTTGTTCGTCGCCCTAGACCCGTCGCTAAAAGTTTCGTGACAAAAATCTTATTTCGTCGCCCAAAGTTTTCCTTGATGAAATAAAATTTTGTCACTGAAGGTGTTTTCCAACGAAATATTTCATCGACAAAAGTAAGAATTTTTGTCACGAAAAAAATAAATTTTGTCCCAAAAGTCGTCAATATTTAATGCCGGCGAATTTTATTTTTATTGCCAAATATTTTTGGTAACAAATTAATTTCGTCGGTGATAGTCTACCGTCTTTGTTAGTTGTCTTGGCCACGCCCCAGGCCTTCGCCATTCACCCACAGTGCTAGCTCACCCGTCAAACATGTGACCAAGCTTTGATACCACTTGTAGATCGAGGTGCTCCGTACTTCCCAATGGGTCACTCATCCTAAGATTTCTTTGAAATCAGCACGCTTAACCACAGAGTATTTTATGACAAGGCCCCCATTTGTTCTGAAAACCAATTGGTGATCAGAATTGGGACCTTATATTATTTAAGGTCACTTTCCATAGTCGACATGAATTTGACTTGAACTCAATTATACTCAACCCAAAATCATGAAAGGGTGTTAGATTCAAGTCATATTGACAAGTCATATCAAATTTTGTCACCTCTAAACAAACCTAATGTTGAATGAGAACAAATTAGAGGACTATAGTTTATTAATAGCTAGAATAAATTCAATTCCAGACTTATGGATTAAAGTGATAAATTTGAAATATAAAATAAAAGTATAATTGAAAGACAATGTTAGGAGAATGCCAAAGTGTAATACTCATATTGACATTAATAAAATAATGATCAAAATGAAATTAGGATTCTACATCATTTTTTTTTCTTTCCCTTTCTCATCTATTCCAAACATAAATATCAAACATAATGAAACACTATAAATATAAATCATATAATAATTTATGATATATTTCAATTATTTTTATAACTACATTTGTTTTAAATATTTGATTAAAAATGCATACAAGTATAAAAACTCCTTTACAAGTTAGTAGCCATAGAAGTTACTATTTTGCGGTATAATTTAAGATTTTATTCTTAATAACTAATCAATTTTGATAAATTAGTAATTAATAATTAAAAATAATAAATATATAATTGATCAATAAAAAATAAAATAACCAATTATTAATAAAGATGTGGTTGAAAACTTTTAAAAAAACTTTATATTTATATAGAATTTCATATGTGCTATATATATCAGACATTTTTTATTTTGTAAATATGAAAATAGAGCTAGGCATATAGTACTTACAATATATTATATCATATAATATTTAACTTATACTTATTTATTTATTAATAATATATGATATCTTCGTACACATAAATAATATTTGGAATTTTATGTAGGTAGAATGTTTTTATAGATACTAGACAATTTATTTGAGAAAGTTAATTCTGACCAATTATTTAAAAACCAAGTAATAATTAAAAAAAAATCTATTAATTTAAACTAGGCAACTAAATGTTAGTATAAATTTACTTCTTGAGTGATAAGGTACAATTTTGAATAAATTTACTTATTCATAGCTAACATAAATTTAATACTACATTGGACTTGTATGGATAACTTTTACCTAATATAATAAAAATCATTTAGTAGTATTTATGTATGTGTAGCACCATATAATAATATTGAAATTTAAATAAATTTATATCATAGGATGTAATCTTACATATCTTGGATTATCTATTGTTATTATTTATATATATATAAATATAAATAACATATTACACTATAAATATTAATTGCTTAAATAATTTACATTTTTTTTTATTTCATAACAATACTATTATTACATAATAGAACATTTAAATTTAAATAAATCTACATTCTAGTATTTAATTTTGTGGATCCTTAATTTTTATTATTATTTATATAAATAAAATAATATAGTATAAATATTAAGTGTCAACAAATATATATTGTATTATTTCATAGTATAAATAATCTACTTATTTATTAATATTATTTATTACTATCACAATTTAATAACATTATTTGGTGACAAAATTACTCAATTTGTCAGGAAATAATATAATTACCGACGAAACCATTTTGTAAGCAAAAATAGATAAAAGGTTGTAACTTTTAGTGAGGAAATTATTTTCATCACCAAAAATTATAATTAGTGATAAATATTTTCGTAGGGAAATAGTTTATTTTTGTCACAAAAGTGTTTGCGCAAAAAAAAAAAGCGCCAAATTTTCCCGCCACATCTTTTAGCGACAAAAATTTCAAATTCGTTAGAAAAAGTTTGTAGAAAATTGGCATTATTGACAACATTTAAAATTTCATCGGTAAAAGTTACTTTTAGCGACAAAATTAGAATTCGCCCCTAAATTTTTGTCACGAAAAGTACATTTTCTTGTAGTGTATTAAGTCACAGGTGATAAGAAAAACCTTTGTAACACTTCTTTCTTTTTCAATGTTCAGTTAATATCTAGGATTTAAACCAATTATTCAAAGTTTAGAGAGAGAGTCTATGCATGCATACTGGGCATCTTTTTGTACACCTCGGGTAAAGTACGTATACAAAATACCTAAACCTTAATCCCTTCACTTTCATCTTCCTCATTTTTCGTTCCTACTCTTTGCTTAGTTGTAATGACCACAATGATTAGTCTTCTTGCCCCTTTTGTTTTTGTTTTGTTTTTTGAATTTGAAGTGAAAGATGAGATTAGGATTTAAAAGAAAGGAAATGAGATGGAAAAGGAAAGAAGGAGAGGAAGAGCAAAAGAATTAAGGTTTTTGATGGCTAGATGAAGGTTGAGAACAAGAGCCTGATATCGTCATTTTCACATGTTTGTTGATATCGGGTCAACTGAGGATGGATTCCTCCTTTTGGCAGTGGTAGTGCAAGCTCCTGTTCAAATGCTGGAATCTAGGCTCCTTGCTTCCCTGCACGAAGATGTTCAGACGGGTTGTCCTCTGAAGCCCAAGTCAAACTTTGGGATGAATAGAAACCCTTAAAGAGAGAGAGAGCAGGTGAGAGAACTCACAATGTTGCCTCCCTTTCGTTTTGTTTTAGTAGGGTTTTTATAGTGCTCAAAGGAGGAGGGCACAGTAGCGATGAGCTGACCCTTGTAATGATGACCACGCAGTAGTGACAAAGCAATCATCACAACTGCAAGGCGGTTGGGGGCTGCGTCAAACAACGCGTCATGATATAGCTTGTCGTCCCTTTAACTTGTTACAGGTATGAGACTGGACATGACAGTTCGTTGACATAGACTTAAGGATGGGAAAGCTCCCATAAGTCATTCCAGTGTCAAACAACCAAATCCTTATACACTCGAGAGAATTTGGGGCTGTCAGGGAAGTGTGGCCCCCTCAGTGGCACAAATGGTCCAGATAGGGTGTTTCCAGATGCCTTGAAGGTTGTCCAAACAGTGATGAAGGAGTGACATGTGGTCTAGTTAGGATGATGCCATATGGACAGATGTGCGGAGGTACACGTGGGACGACACGTGGGAGAAGACCCCCACAATGTCCTTTTGGTTAATTAACAAAGAGAATGTAAGGCAGATAATATTCCCCAACTCCATAAGCCAATGAGCATAAAGTTAACAAATTAAATCAAAGCATGTGTAGAATAAAATTAGCATCAATAATCGAATTGGGCTTCTAATTATGTATTCAAAGTAAACTATACAGCGTACACTACAAGAAAATGTACTTTTCGTGACAAAAATTTAGGGACGAATTCTAATTTTGTCGCTAAAAGTAACTTTTACCGATGAAATTTTAGATGTTGTCAATAATGCCAATTTTCTACAAACTTTTCCTAACGAATTTGAAATTTTTGTCGCTAAAAGATGTGGCGGGAAAATTTGGCGCTTTTTTTTTGGCGCAAACACTTTTGTGACAAAAATAAACTATGTCCCTACGAAAATATTTATCACTAATTATAATTTTTGGTGATGAAAATAATTTCCTCACTAAAAGTTACAACCTTTTATCTATTTTTGCTTACAAAATGGTTTCGTCGGTAATTATATTATTTCCTGACAAATTGAGTAATTTTGTCACCAAATAATGTTATTAAATTGTGATATTAATAAAGAATATTAATAAATAAGTAGATTATTTATACTATGAAATAATACAATATATATTTGTTGACACTTAATATTTATACTATAATATTTTATTTATATAAATAATAATAAAAATTAAGGATCCACAAAATTAAATACTAGAATGTAGATTTATTTAAATTTAAATGTTCTATTATGTAATAATAGTATTGTTATGAAATAATAAAAATGTAAATTATTTAAGCAATTAATATTTATAGTGTAATATGTTATTTATATTTATATATATATAAATAATAACAATAGATAATCCAAGATATGTAAGATTACATCCTATGATATAAATTTATTTAAATTTCAATATTATTATATGGTGCTACACATACATAAATACTACTAAATGATTTTTATTATATTAGGTAAAAGTTATCCATACAAGTCCAATGTAGTATTAAATTCATGTTAGCTATGAATAAGTAAATTTATTCAAAATCATACCTTATCCACTCAAGAAGTAAATTTATACTAACATTTAGTTACCTAGTTTAAATTAATAGATTTTTTTTTTAATTATTACTTGGTTTTTAAATAATTGGTCAGAATTAACTTTCTCAAATAAATTGTCTAGTATCTATAAAAACATTCTACCTACATAAAATTCCAAATATTATTTATGTGTACGAAGATATCATATATTATTAATAAATAAATAAGTATAAGTTAAATATTATATGATATAATATATTGTAAGTACTATATGCCTAGCTCTATTTCATATTTACAAAATAAAAAATGTCTGATATATATAGCACATATGAAATTCTATATAAATATAAAGTTTTTTTAAAAGTTTTCAACCACATCTTTATTAATAATTGGTTATTTTATTTTTTATTGATCAATTATATATTTATTATTTTTAATTATTAATTACTAATTTATCAAAATTGATTAGTTATTAAGAATAAAATCTTAAATTATACCGCAAAATAGTAACTTCTATGGCTACTAACTTGTAAAGGAGTTTTTATACTTGTATGCATTTTTAATCAAATATTTAAAACAAATGTAGTTATAAAAATAATTGAAATATATCATAAATTATTATATGATTTATATTTATAGTGTTTCATTATGTTTGATATTTTTGTTTGGAATAGATGAGAAAGGGAAAGAAAAAAAAATGATGTAGAATCCTAATTTCATTTTGATCATTATTTTATTAATTTCAATATGAGTATTACACTTTGGCATTCTCCTAACATTGTCTTTCAATTATACTTTTATTTTATATTTCAAATTTATCATTTTAATCCATAAGTCTGGAATTGAATTTATTTTAGCTATTAATAAACTATAGTCCTCTAATTTGTTCTCATTCAACATTAGGTTTGTTTAGAGGTGACAAAATTTGATATGACTTGTCAATATGACTTGAATCTAACACCCTTTCATGATTTTGGGTTGAGTATAATTGAGTTCAAGTCAAATTCATGTCGACTATGGAGAGTGACCTTAAATAATATAAGGTCCCAATTCTAATCACCAATTGGTTTTCAAGACAAATGGGGGCCTTGTCATAAAATACTCTGTGGTTAAGCGTGCTGCAGTCAAAGAAATCTTAGGATGAGTGACCCACTGGGAAATACGGAGCACCTCGATCTACAAGTGGTATCAGAGCTTGGTCACATGTTTGACGGGTGAGCTAGCACTGTGGGTGAATGGCGAAGACCTGGGGCGTGGCCAAGACAACTAACAAAGGCGGTAGACTATCACCGACGAAATTAATTTGTTACCAAAAATATTTGGCAATAAAAATAAAATTCGTCGGCATTAAATATTGACGACTTTTGGGACAAATTTTATTTTTTTCGTGACAAAAATTCTTACTTTTGTCGATGAAATATTTCGTTGGAAAACACCTTCAGTGACAAAATTTTATTTCATCAAGGAAAACTTTGGGCGACGAAATAAGATTTTTGTCACGAAACTTTTAGCGACGGGTCTAGGGCGACGAACAAGGCACGAAAGAATTTTCGTTGGGGAATGTTTTTGTAGACGAAATTTAGACTTTCAGTGACAAAATATTTTGTCGCTAAAAGTCAATTTTCTTGTAGTGGTATCTGCCACGTTCATTCATTTCCCCATTTATTTTTCCCTGTCGTTCGAGGAATGTGCCATGTAGGGCCGAATGATAATTCCATTTCAGTGAGAAAAGTTGACCCACCCTTTCGTCCCCTCAACTGCGCCTTGGAATCATATTTTTCCACACTTTGGCGAATGCCTCGTAGATTTGGCCTGGCGGCATAGACTTGGGTCTTGGTCATCGTTTCACAATTTTGGTTTTCTTTTTTCCTTTCATAATTTTGGTTTTATAAGTTCAACTAGAAATGGACTAATTGGTATGGAAGAGATCATGTGGGGTTTTATTAATTTCTTCCCTGGGTAAACACGTTTGTTTGGTTTGTGGAAAATGAGATAAACGCGCTTATCTTGATGTAGGTTTAATTCAAGTTTTCTTTCTTTAAATGACTTTATTAAATACTCTGCTGCAAGTCCATCATCAATTTTCAGTTAAACAATCAATTAAAACAGAGCCGTGTATTGGTAAACCTCATAAAGGAGGGGGGAGATGAAGTCGGGGCCGTGTATTGGGGGACTGGTTTAATGAAGTGGTTGGGGAGTTGGTGAAAAGTAACAAAGACGTTGGAAGAAGAGTGGGAACCAAGATGATGGAAATTGAGGATAAAGCTGGTCTCTGACCATGAAATTTCAGCCTACACTGTTTGAGAAAAAAAAAAAAAAAGAACGGATGAAGAGTGATGCGTTCGGTTTAACTCACGCATCTAATTCTTGTTTCAACCACGCTTCTTCTGTTGCATTTGAGAAGTGAAAGCACTCAGAGAATGCCAAATAGCAATTAGTTGGTCTATTTCCAATTTGAAAGGGATCCACCCCATGATATGCACACATAGGAAATTTCATTAGTACTTTGTAAACCATTAAATAATATTACTTTCTAGCTTAGAATTGCCAAGCGAAATGGATAACAAACACAAACCTTAGTGCTTAAAAGTCCACAAAGACATTTCATATTGAAAATTTTGGTTAATCGACGACTAATGCAGGACTGATGCTACAAATCACATCAACTGATGTGACGGCTCTGCTTTCGAATTCTTCCTTCCACCACGGTCGGCATCATATCTCTACTATTTCTTATTTTCCAAAGGAAATTGTGTTGAAGGGCAGGGCACAACCGGCTGAGACGGGAAAAGATGTGCGTCCAGAACACCCTTTTCCTCCTTATGTGGGCACTGAATCTAATTGATGAAGCAACCGAAAGCCAAGGAATTAACGTGTTTCATAGACCAAGCCCTTGAAGGAGGAAGTTGTAGCCATTATGCCAACCCTCTTGTTGCTTTGCATGCTTGTCTTGCTCAACTGCCTTGCTACTGAATCCGCACCTGGGTATCTATATCATATCTGTCCCAACACGACTACTTTCAACCCAAATAGCAGCTATGAAACCAATCTCAATTTCGCTCTCTCTTCTCTTTCCTCCAACGCCACCCGTGACACCGGATTCTACAACGTCACCGCCGGCCGAACACCTCCGGACGTTGCCTACGGCCTCTTTCTCTGCCGAGGTGATGTTACCTCCCAAGTCTGTCAAGATTGCGTGGCGACTGCCGTTAATGAGACAGTCAGACAGCGGTGTCGCGGCTTTAAACAGGCCATTATTTGGTATGATGAGTGCATGTTGCGTTACTCAAATGAGTCTTTCTTCTCCCAAGTTTCTGAATCGCCCAGAGTTTCCATGTGGAATACGCAGAATATCACAGAGCCAGACCAGTTTAATCAGGTGCTGGGAGACACCTTAGACTCCATAAGGACTCAAGCTGTGAATGATCAATCTGGCAAGAAGTTTGCCACTAAAGAAGAAAATTTCACAGGATTTCAAAGGGTGTACAGCCTAGTGCAGTGCACACCTGATTTATCTCCAGACCAATGCGATCGGTGTCTCATAGGAACCATTGCAATCCTCCCTGATTGCTGCGGTGGCAAACAGGGGGCAAGGGTCCTGTTTCCAAGCTGCAACGTTCGGTATGAGTTGTACCCATTCTACCAGAGTGTGGCCGCACCACCATCTCCTCCGCCGGCTCGACCTTCAGAACCAAGCACTGAAGGTAAACTCCCTTTGTGTAATTCTGGGTCAAGCACATTCCTTTTTATTTCCTCTTAATCGGGGATATCTGTGGATTTCAGGAACTTGACTGGCATCAGACTCGGAATAATGCTAATTTTCTAAATGTGTTTTAAATAAGACTTGCAATCATCAAATTTGATATTCTTAATTAATTTCTAGAGTAAGGTGCTCCCCTTAGTCAAATTTTATGTTGAGGTGTAGGCCATTTTTTGATAAAAAAAAAAAGAAAAATGTGTGCCCAATTAATTTTAGGTGAGCCATTTGTGCATTTTCTGGATGAATCCTGGTTACCAGTTCTACCGTACATGGTTTTGTCTGATCAAATTTTAAGAAGTTCACTGAAAACAAATGCTATAAGCATATGGTTCTTCACAACATGGCTAGTTTCCGTATGATGCTGGCCCTTATTGAGATTGTTGTGGAAGCCAAAATCTGTAGTATTCCATGGTACAGTTTTTGAAGTTCAAAGAGAGAGCAGATATGAGATTGCATATGCTTTCGCCCTCGGGGTCAAATAAATTGATAGTTACCATTTGGTGTTTACATATCACTGGAGCAGTTACTTCTTGATGCGTGGTGAAAAAGACTTTCATCTTACACTTCCAATGAAACATGTTCTTATTGATGCAGGAAAAGGTGGAATATCTTCAAAAACAATTGTCATCATAGTTGTTCCAACGTTTGTCTCTGTGGTGATCTTCTCTATTCTATGCTACTGTTTCATACGTAGGTGTGCTAAGAAGAGATACGATACTTTAGAAGCGGAAAATGGTAAAATATTAGCACCAAATCTGAATGACCCAATGTTTCTTGTTCCAGTAATGGTATTTACAATTACAATTAACGTTCAACAAATTTGTTGGAACCATTTTTTTGTGCAGTTGAGTTCAATATCACCACCGAGCAGTCATTGCAATTTGATTTGGCTACAATTCAAGCTGCTACAAATAACTTCTCTGACCATAACAAGATTGGTGAGGGGGGATTTGGTGCCGTATACAAGGTAGAACTGTACAAATGTAGTTGATTACATAGCTAAATATGATCAAAATTCGGATGCACTTGAAGTGGGGATTTTAAAAGCTCATGAAAATATTTTGTTGACAAATTAAATGCCTCTTGCACGTTATCAGGGTACACTTTCTAGTGGACAAGAAATTGCTATAAAGAGGCTATCTAAAAGCTCTGGGCAAGGTGCAGTAGAATTCAAAAATGAGGTTGTATTGGTAGCCAAGCTTCAACACAGAAATCTAGTGAGGTTATTGGGATTTTGCTTGGAAGGGGAAGAGAAGATACTTGTCTATGAATATGTGCCCAACAAAAGCCTTGACTACTTCCTGTTTGGTCTGGCACAGCCTACTTCTACTTCTCAATTTTAAGTTTATTGTGTGTTTATAATCTTACTAACACTTTATTCTAACTTTAACATTTGTTTTGATAAAAACATAGATCCTGATAAACGAGGACAATTGGATTGGTCAAGACGGTACAAGATTATTGGAGGAATAGCCCGAGGGATTCTTTATCTTCATGAAGATTCCAGGCTCAGAGTTATACATCGTGATCTAAAAGCCAGCAATGTTTTGCTAGATGGTGATATGAACCCTAAAATTTCAGATTTTGGCATGGCAAGGATTTTTGGTGTAGATCAAACTCAAGGAAATACAAACAGAGTTGTTGGCACATAGTAAGTTTTGGAGCTTCAAATACATTTTGATATTACAGATCAGTTTTGAATTTATCAGTTGTGTCATCCCATAAAACCCAATCTAACATAGGGAAAAACTGATTCTTATATCATATATATATAAAATTCACCTTCAACTAAGAATAAATGAAAGATGTGATAACTGTCTAATGCATGCTTTAACTTGGTGTTATTAGCTATGCCTTTTGTCTTGCCTTATAAATTGGATTGCCATACTGAGGTTGCTGGCTTGTAGTGGTTACATGTCTCCAGAGTATGCAATGCATGGACGCTTCTCTGTCAAGTCCGATGTCTATAGTTTTGGTGTCTTAGTTTTAGAGATTATAAGTGGCAAGAGGAGTAATTGTTTCCACGAATCAGACCAAGCAGAAGACCTTCTGAGCTATGTGAGTTGTAAACCTAATACTGGATTATTTTTCTTCTCATCCTTTTTCCAGTACCATTACCATCAGTTCTGAGAGTCAAAGAAAATATAATATATCTAACAGTAGTTGATGAATGGATGCAGGCTTGGAAACTTTGGAGGAATGACACACCCTTGGAATTTATGGGCCCAACGACAAGGAATTCTTTCTCAAAAAATGAAGTCATTAGGTGCATCCATATGGGGTTATTATGTGTTCAAGAAGATCCGGATGACAGACCATCCATGGCATCGGTAGTTCTCATGCTCAGCAGTTACTCTGTTACTCTACCATTGCCTCAACAGCCAGCCTCCTTTAGTCGCACGGGAGCACTGTCAGACTTTCCAATAATGGCACTGGAATCGGACCAATCTGCAAGTAAGTCAATGACATGGTCTGTGAATGAAGCTTCAATCACTGATTTATATCCTAGATAGGATGAAGAGACTGGGCAATCTCTAAAATAACGACATGTTTAATTGTGATAAAATGAACTTGAATTCTAAGCTTAATTGTGCTGTTTGAATGCTCGGAACCTTGAAATGTATTTCCAAGTTTCTAGTCATTATCCTTTACGATCAGGAAACAACCCAATAGTAATGTTTCATGGAAAAACAAGAAACACAATCTTGTTCCAAACTTTTATTACTGTTGGCGTGTTCAAAATTTTCAAACCAATCCGGTTGTTGAAGTCCTGTTTCTTTCTTCTCTTGTCATGGATGGAAACCAGACACTCTATACCAATGAAAAAAAAATCAATGAAGCCCTAATATTTTATAAATTAAAATTAATTGATCTTATCAAATTAATTTTAATTTACAAAATATTAGGATCATTAATTTTTTCTTTTATATTGTAGCAATTTTTTAGTAAAATTATATTTTTACTATTTTAAAATAAAAATATTTAAAATTAAAAGGATCAATAAAAAAAATAATAAGAGTGAAGTGATAGTAATTTTTTAAAATAGGATTAAAGAGATAAATATGAAAAGTTGTTAAAAATAAAAGGATAATATAAAATAAAATGATAAATATATATAATTTTTTTTTTAAAAAAAATCGCTGATTTTTTTAGACCACCCTTTGCCCATCCACACCACCCCCATGATCAAATTTTCGTCAAAATTTCACTCAAAAACCAGAATTTCATCGATATATTAGTAATTTTTCTCTTGATCGATTATCGATGGCCAAAATCGTTTCAACCACCATCAATAACCAATTTTTCGCTGATATTTGGGCAAAAAAAAAAAAATCGATTTTTCAAACATTGGGAGTAGTAGAAAACTGCATAATGAGGACAGACCTTCATCATAAATGTTGAAGCCAAGCCAATTGGGAGTGATGCTTCTCTCTTCTTCCATGAAAAAGATGTTCAGACAGGTTGTCTAGACACATCCTCCGAAGCCCAAATCAGGTGATTAATGTTAACTCGAGAGATTACCCCTTTCTCGGAGCTAAAAAGGAGTGTTGTATTGCGCATACCTTGATTTTCGACTGGACGAGGGCTTTTATAGTGTTTGGAACGGTGGCACATCTATGTTGAGGTGGCTTCTTGACTTTTGCAGTCATGGTGATAGCACAGTTGATGACAGAGCAATCATCACCCTTTAGGTGGCTGAAAGGGATGACCTGATGGTTCACTTGTCACCTTAGTTTGCAAGCAATATGGTGCAGCGTGTAGCAAATCGCTTGCGGAGATAGGGCTTAGGGTTTGGGGTTTGGCTTTTCGGGTTTCGGGTTTTGGGTTTAGAGTTTAGGGTTTAGCGTTTGGGGTTTAAGGTTTTGGGTTTTGGATTTGGGGTTTAGGGTTTCGGGTTTAGGGTTCCAGGTTTAGGGTTTAGGGTTTAGGACTTCGGGTTTAGGGTTTAAGGGTTTGAGGTAGCTTCTTGACTTTTGCAGTCATGGTGATAGCATAGTTCATGACAGAGCAATCATCACCCTTTAGGTGGCTTATAGCGGTTGCTAGCAGGAATGACCTGATGGTTCACTTGTCAACTCAGTTTGCAAGCAATATGGTGCAGCGTGTAGAAAGTCGCTTGCAAAGATAGGGTTTAGGGTTTAGGGTCTAGGGTTTGGGGTTTGGGGTTTGGGGTTTAGGGTTTGGGGTTTGGGGTTTGGGGTTTAGGGTTTAGGGTTTAGGGTTTGGGGTTTGGGGTTTAGGGTTTGGGGTTTCGAGTTTGGGGTTTGGGGATTGGGGTTTGGGGTTTGGGGTTTCTGGTTTGGGGTTTGGGGTTTCGGGTTCAGGGTTCAGGGTTCAGGGTTCAGGGTTCAAGGTTCAGGGTTCAGGGTTCCGGGTTGGGGGTTCGGGGTTCGGGGTTGGGGGTTCGGGGTTCAGGGTTGAGGGTTGAGGGTTGAGGGCTGAGGGCTGAGGGCTGAGGGTTTGGGGTTTGGGGTTTGGGGTTCAGGGTTCGGGGTTCGAGGTTCGGGGTTTCGGGTTCAGGGTTCGGGGTTCGGGTTTCGGGTTTCGAGTTTCGGGTTTCGGGTTTCGGGTTTCGGGTTTCGGGTTTAGGGTTTAGGGTTTAAGGGTTTAGGGTTTGGGGTTTAAGGGTTTGGGGTTTGGGGTTTGGGATTTGGGGTTGGGGGTTGGGGGTTTGGGGTTTGGGGTTTGGGGTTTAGGGTTGAGGGTTTAAGGTTTAGGGTGATCACGACCCGAGGCGTACTGTGCTAAGGGCTAAGGGTTAACGGCTAACGGCTAAGTGCTAAGGCTAAGGGCTAAGGGCTAAGGGCTAAGGGCTAAGGGTTAAGGCTAAGGCTAAGGCTAAGGCTAAGGGCTAAGGGCTAACGGCCAAGGCTAAGGGCTAAGGGCTAAGGCTAACGACTAACGGCTAAGGGCTAAGGGCTAAGTGCTAAGTCTAAGGGCTAAGGGCTAAAGGCTAAGGGCTAAAGGCATACTATACTACAGTGTCGGCATGTAACCCCTTTAAAAAAAACAATTAAAAAAAAACACAAGTCCAAAAACGGCATGTAGCCCTAATAAAAAAAAAATTAAAAAAAAAACAAGTCCAAAATCGGCATGTAGCCCCATTAAAAAAAACAATTAAAAAAAAAACAAGTCCAAAATCGGGTTTGAAAATTTTTGTTTGCTTGGGTTTAGGGTTTAGCTTCCATATTGCCTCCGAATTAAATAATAAAAAAAAAAATTAAGCCCCCGGAAAATTTGCCGAAATTGGGCCCATAATGGCCCATATAAGGGCCGCCTAGTGTGGTGGGGAGGGGCTGCTATGTGGCAACCCATGGTTTAAAAAAAAAAAAAAAAAAAAAAAAAAAAGGGCCTAGATTTTGGCCCGAAATTGGGCCCAAAATGCCCCATAAATGGGCGGGCTAATGGGGTGTGGAGGGGCTGCCACATGGCAGCCCACTGTCTTTTTTTAAATAAAAAAAAAAGAGGCCCAGATTTTGGGTCGAAATTGGGGAGAATTTTGGGCCGAAATTGGGGCGAATTTTGGCCCAAAAATGGGTTTTTGGGGGTGCCACGTGGAGCACCCTCAAAATTCCAAAAAAAAAAAAACAAAAGAAAAGAAAAAAGGTGGGGGGCAGCCTGGCCGCACCTAAGCGTGCCACGTAGCAGCTGGGTGCTCAAGTGTGGCTGTTGCCCTTGCCCTTTTGGCCAAGAGGCCTGTCGACCGTCATAGTTTTCGATGTGGTCTTTCCATCCATGGGGTCGGATCGTCGGGATTATGGCCAGAAGGTATCGAAAATCGCGCTTACAAAAAGGAAGAAAATTGTCACTTTTTTGGCACTATTTGGCACTATTTGCACTATTCATAAAGAGGGTTTACCCTTATAATATCGGGGTTCGAGAAATTTCTTCCGAAAAAGGCCATCGAGCCGTCATAGCCCTCGACGAGGGCTTTCGATCCGTACGGTTGGATTCGCATTGCAATGGCGGGAAGGGCACGAAAAATGGCTCTTTATAATATGACCCGAACACTATTCATAAGAGACGGGTGCGCTCACTTCCAGGGTGCGGATCGAAGGGCATGGGTCCCTCGAAACGAAAATGAAGGGTCGCGCGACGTCCGTGGATGTGTCTAGTTTCGATCCAACGGTTCGAATCGTGGAAAGCGGGTCCCGAAGGGGGATATTTTTTGGCATTTCCGCGAAGGGCGCAATGGTTAGAGCACTATTCAAAAAGAAGGCATTTTGGAATTCGACTTTCGGGCCGGCCTAGGGTCGAAGGAAACGACGTGGAGAACAAAACCAGTAAGCGTTGCACACTGCTAAGGGTGTTTTTCGGCCATCCAAGATCGTTTAGGGCCTCAAAATCGCGTTCAAAGTGTCGGTATTTTTAGCAGCTTTCTCGGATCTACCTGTTGCCCCTAAAACCGTCGTAAACGGAATTTCGCTTTCCATAGTCCTCGATGGTACAAGTCTAACGGCACCGACGGATCGCCGTTTCGACGTCGTTCGGTCCCGATCCAACGGTCGGGAACATGGGCCAAATCGCACTTTTTCTAGATTGGGCCTCGCGGAGCCAGAATCGTCCCAATCATATGGTTCCATATCGTTCCTCTCGAAAAATTATGCGATTTCAAAAAAAAAAATCGTCCGATTCCGACTCCCGAAAGTGGACTTTCGGTTAAATAGACTCGTTTCAATATAAACAATATCACTTTTATATAAAGCATTACTATACGTTACATGTTCCATCCACTTATGCTTTTCTCCAAACCTCCCAACTCTATTCCCGAATTTTTTTTCCACCCAAACCGAACCCAACCTTTCACTACCCGACCCGGGTCATTAATATTATTCTAATCGTCTATTTAATATTATTTCAATAATGGATTTAATATTATTTTTATTCTTTATTTTATATTATTTTTAATACTTATTCAATATTATTTTCATATTTTATTTAATATTATTTTCATCTTTTATTTAATATTATTTAATAATAATGATATTAATTATTATTTTTTATTTTCATAATTAATTTATTAATTAAATGGGAATGGGCCTTATTTTTTGGGCCCATTTCCTTCTTTCCTTTGGGCTGGGCCCTTTCCTTACTTTTGGCCCAGCCCACCTCCTTCACTTCCCCTACCCACCTCTCCTTCACTTCAATTATTTAATATTATTATATATTATTATAATCTAATCAACTATTTAATATTTATTTTACTTAACAATTTTAATTATTAATTTAATATTATTTTATTTAGCCCATTTCCTTACTTTTGCCCACCCCACTTCTCCTTCTTCCCCTACCCACCTCCTCCTTCCCCTACCCACCTCCTTCACTTCAATTATTTAATATTATTATATTTACTTATTTAATATTATTATATTTACTTATTTAATATTATTATATTTACTTATTTAATATTATTTAATAATCTAATCAATTATTTAATATTATTTTATTTAATAACTCTTAATCATTATTATTTTAATTAATAAATTTAAAAATATTATTTTAATAAGTAATTAATTATTTGATTAATCAATTAATTTTTTATTTTTCATTTTAATTTCATTCTTTATATAATATTATTTTACAACTAATTAATTATTTAATATTATTTTAATTACTAATTTAATATTATCTTATTTACTTATTTATATTACCCACCTCCTTCACGTCAATTATTTACTTTTATTATATTTACTTATTTAATATTATTATAATCTAATCAATTATTTAATTAACTATTTAATATTAGTTTAGTTATTTATTATTTATACAATTAAATAATGAATAATTTTATATTATTTTATTTACTTATTTTATTAACCATTTAATATTTACTTTACTAATTCTTAATCATTATTATTTTAATTAATAAATTTAAAAATATTACTTGAATAAGTAATTAATTATTTAATTAATCAATTAATTTTTTATTTTTTATTTTTATTTCATTCCTTACATAATATTATTTTACAACTAATTAATTATTTAATATTTTAATTACTAATTTAATATTATCTTATTTACTTATTTACTTATTTATTATTATTTTATTTATTTAATAATATGCTCGTACGTATCGAGACGCGTGCGAGCACTGTAGCGAGCACGACTCGGGGTGCGAGTGTGATTGGAATCCCGAGATGCCGCGAGCCACCATCTCGGGTTACATGGCGACACTGTAGCAACGTACTCCTCGGAACGCGTGCGATCACTATAGCAAGTGCGACAGTGATTGGAATCCCGAGAGGTCGGGAGCCACCATCTAGGGTTTCGTGTCAAAACTATAGCAACGTACGTCTCGGGACACGTGCGATCACTATAGCGAGCGCGACTCGGTGTGTGCGAGTGTGATTGAAATCTCGAGATGTCAGGGGCCACCATCTCGGGTTTTGTGTCGACACTGAGCATCGTACGCCTAGGGGCGCGTGCGATCACTGTAGCGCGTGCGACAGTGATTGGAACCTCGAGAGGTCGACAGCCACCATCTAGGGTTTCGTGCCAACATTGTAGCAACGTACGTCTCGGGACGCGTGCAATCACTGTAGTGAGCGTGACTCGGGTTGCGAGTGTGATTGCAATCCTGAGATGTCGAGAGCCACCATCTCGGCCTTCGTGTCGACACTGTAGCACAGTACGCCTCGGGCCCGCGTGCGATCACTGTAGCGCGCGCGACTCGGGTCGGGGGTGCGAGTGTGATTGGAATCCCAAGAGGTCGGGAGCCATCATTTAGGGTTTCGTGCGACACTGTAGCAACTTACGTCTCGGGACGCGTGCGATCACTGTAGCGAGCGCAACTCGGGTTGCGAGTGTGATTGGAATCCTAAGATGTCAGGAGCCATCTCGGGTAACGTGGCAACACTGTAGCAACGTACGCCTCGGGCCGCGTGCGATCACTGTAGCGCGTGCCACAGTGATTGGAATCCCGATAGGTCGAGAGCCACCATCTAAGGTTTCGTGCCGACACTGTAGCAACGTACGTCTCGAGACGCGTGCGATCACTGTAGCGAGCGCGACTCGGGTTGCGTGGTGACACTGTAGCAAACGTACGTCTCGGGACGCGTGCGATCACTGTAGCACGTACATCTCGAGGCGTCTGCGATCATTGTAGCGAGCGCGACTCGGGTTGCGAGTGTGATTGGAATCCTAAGATGTCATGAGCCACCATCTCGGGTATCGTGTCGACACTGTAGCACCGGATGCCTCGGGCCGCGTGCGATCACTATAGCGCGTGCAATAGTGAATTGGAATCCTGAGAAGTCGGGAGCCACCATCTCGGGTTTCGTGTCCACACTGTAGCACAGTATGCCTCGGGGCACGTGCGATCCTGAGAGGTCGGGAGCCATCATATTGGGTTACGTGAACGACACTATAGCAACATACATATCGGGACACGTGCGAAACTGTACCACAGTACGTCTCGGGACGCATGCGATCACGATAGCAATGTACGTCTCGGGACGCGTGCGATCACTATAGCGAGCACGACTCGGGTCGCGAGTGTGATTGGAATCTTGAGATGTCATGAGCCATCATCTCGGGTTTCGTGTCGACACTGTAGCACCGTACGCCTCGGGTTGCGTGTGATCACTATAGCGCGTGCGATAGTGAATTGGAATCCTGAGAGGTCGGGAGCCACCATCTCGGGTTACGTGGCGACACTATAGCAACGTACGTCTCGGGTTTGGGGTTTGGAGTTTGGGGTTTGGGGTTTAGGGTCTAGGGTCTAGGGTCTAGGGTCTAGGGTTTTTGGGTTTTAGGGTTTAGGGTTTAGGGTTTAGGGTTTTAGGGTTTCTGGGTTTTTAGGGTTTTAGGGTTTTTGGGTTTTAGGGTTTAGGGTTTTTAGGGTTTTAGGGTTTAGGTTTTTAGGGTTTAGGGTTTAGGGTTTAGGGTTTAGGGTTTAGGGTTTGGGGTTTGGGGTTTAGGGTTTGGGGTTTAGGGTTTGG
>NC_081806.1:20907500-20910000 GCF_030704535.1 Vitis vinifera
GTAAAAAAATTTTGTTTTTTAACAGTTTGGGGAATGGAAACTGATCTGCCTTTTGGTTCTCCCCGAAAACGACCTTCCTTTTTTAAACCCATTTTGAAGAACTTGAAAAAAGAATTCGAAAATTTAAAACAAGTGTTTTCTAGTTCTAACAGTTTTTAAAAGAACGAACAAAATTGTTTATATTTTTAAGGGTCTCAAAAGAAACAAAAAAATGGGTTATCAAAAGTGTTCTATTTATAATATAAAAAAAATAATAAAAGAACTCTTAAAAATAAATCCAACTCTATTATTTGGATTGAGAGAAGTATATGAATCTAGTGAAACTCAAAAACAAAAGGATTCGATAATCAATAATCAGATGATTCACAAATCGTCTATTCAAATTCGATCTATGAATTGGACAAATTATTCACTGACAGAAAAAAAAGTGAAAGATCTGACTGATAGAACAAGCACAATTAGAAAAAAAATAGAAAAAATTATAAAGACAAGAAAAAACTCTTTCTAACTCCAGAGATAAATATTAGCCCTAACAAAGCTAGTTATAATGCTAAAAGATTAGAATCACAAAAAAGCATTTGGCAAATATTAAAAAGAAGGAATTCTCGATTAATTCGCAAATTACATTATTTTATAAAATTTTTCATTGAAGGGATATACATAGATATTCTTCTATGTCTCATTAATATTCCAGAACCAATGCACAATTTTTTATTGAATCAACAAAAAAAATTATTGATAAATACGTTTACAATAATGAAAGAAATCAAAAAAGAATTGGTAAACCAAATCAAAAGAAAATTCACTTTATTTCGATTATAAAAAGGTCAGTTTCTAGTATTAGTAATAAGAGTTCACAAGATTTTTTGTGACTTATCCTCCTTGTCACAAGCATATGTATTTTACAAATTATCACAAACCCAAGTTATTAACTTGTATAAGTTAAGATCTGTCCTTCAATATAACGGAACATCTCTTTTCTTAAGAACGAAAGAAAAGATTATTTTGGTTTTGGAGCACACGAAATATTTCATTACGATTAAGACATAAGAAACTTCGTAATTCTGGAATGAATCAATGGAAGAACTGGTTAAGAGGTCATTATCAATATAAATATTTATCTCCGATTATATGGTCTAGATTAGTACCACAAAAGTGGCGAAATAGAGTAAATCAACATTGTGTGGCTCAAAATCAAAATAAAGATTTAAGCAAATGGGATTTATCTCAAAAAGATCAATTAATTCATTACAACAAACAAAATGATTATGAAGCAGACTCATTAACGAATCAAAAAGAAAATTTTAAAAAACACTATAGATATGACCTTTTATCATATAAATATATTAATTATGAAGATAAGAATGACTCATATATTTATGGATCACCATTACAAGTAAATAATAACCAAGATATTTCTTATAATTACAACACACATAAACGCAAATTTTTTGATATGCTGGAAGGTATCCTATCAATAATTACCTAGGCGAAGATGATATTATGTATATAGAGTATATAAAGAAAAACCCGGATAGAAAATATTTTGATTGGAAAATTCTCCATTTTTGCTTTAGAAAGAAGGTCGATATTGAGGTCTGGATCAATACCAGTATCAACAGTAATAAAAATACCAAGACCGGGTCGAATAATTATCAAATAATTGATAAGAAAGGTCTTTTTTATCTCACACAAGATCAAGAAATCAAACCATCCAATCAAAAAGACCTTTTTGATTGGATGGGGATGAATGAAGAAATACTAAATCGTTCCATATCGAATCTGGAACCTTGGTTCTTCCAGAATTTGTGCTACTTTATAATACATATAAAATGAAACCCTGGGTTATACCAATCAAATTACTTCTTTTAAATTTTAATGGAAATAAAAATTATAGTAAAAATAGAAATAGCAATAGAAAGCAAAAAGGGAATCTTTTTATATCATCCAATGAAAAAAAACTTTTAAAATTAGAGAATCGAAATCAAGAAGAAAAAGAATCCGCAGGACAAGTAGATCTTGGATCAGATGTACAAAACCAAGGAAATCTTGAATCAGTCCTCTCAAACCACGAAAAAGATATTGAAGAAGATTATGCAGGATCAGACTCAGACATGCAAAAACGTACAAAGAAAAAGCAATTCAAGAATCACACGGAAGCAGAACTCGATTTATTCCTAAAAAGATATTTGCTTTTTCAATTGAGATGGGATGATTCTTTAAATCAAAAAATGATCAATAATATCAAGGTATATTGTCTCCTGCTTAGACTGATAAATCCAAGAGAAATTTGTATATCTGCTATTCAAAGGGGAGAAATGAGTCTGGATCTAATACCGGTTCATAAAGATTTAACTCTTACAGAATTGATGAAAATGAAAAGAGGTATATTTATTATCGAACCAATTCGTCTGTCTGTAAAAAAATGATGGACAATTTATTATGTATCAAACTATTAGGTATTCATTGGTTCATAAGAGTAAGTACCAAACTAATCAAA